>NW_004955468.1:8637829-8654976 GCF_000276665.1 Chinchilla lanigera | reverse complement strand
CAAGTATGGACTGAAACCTCCACAAACTGTAAGCTAAATAAACCTTTCCTTCCTTCATTTTGGGCGTTGGGTATTTTGTCTCAGCAATGAGAGAAAAGTAACCAAGACAGTCATAAAGGCCTTGCAACATTTAACAGTTTTTCTTAAAGGCCATTTTGAGATTTGATTTGGAAAAAAAAAGAAAATCTTATGGAAATGCCGTAAACAAATGTAGTCAGGTCCGTGTGAAACTTTTTGCATGAAAGTGGCAAAAACCCCATCCAGAGAGTCACTAATGGGCTGTGGATCTCCAGAAAAGACCATCGTTGTGACTTGTTAATGACCACAGCAGGCTTGAGAATCAGCCTGAATCATCTTTCTGATGAGGAGTCCATCTGATGCTAAACATCACATTTATGAGAACATTGTGTAAAGTATACCATTTACTAGTCCATAGAAAAATTCTCCACAAAGCATCTGGCGATAAATTCATGAGTTAAATGTCCCTTCTCTAGCCAAATGGATTGTGTCACAAATTTTATATTTGATTTTACATTTTAAATTTAAATCCAAGAAGTGGAAATTTAGGTTTAAAAAATTGTAGACATTAATGCTCCCCCAGATAAGAAGGATGCTGGTATTACTGGTTGCATTTGTCTTTCGTTACTGTGGTTATTATAATTTAGGCATAGTTTCCAAAGATTTAATGTAATACAATAGTAAGTTTTGTATGGCTTGCATAGGGCATTTGGAAGCGTAGGTGTTTATGTAAAATCACATTTAAATGTATTTATAACCCAACCATTCAGAAAACTGAAAATTGTAATTATTTAATATTTTTATTTCTCATCATTTCCTATGAATATACTTATACAGTTTTTATTAATTGACTTAATATATTTTTATTTTTCACATGATCAGATATTATTTATAAAGTCATTTGAAGATTATATAATTTTTCTCCTGTTGTGAGAAGCTTTGGGGTGTTCAGAGTCTCACTCTACAATGCCCGTAATACTTGAAGCCCTTTAAGAATTTCCTCTTGACATTTTGACATGACCCTGAGCTTCCTGGGTTTACTTCCAAGGAAAACACCTACACGTGTATCCTGAATTCTCAAATGGATATTAGAGAATTTTTTTTCTGAAAATATTATGGGACTTTTCTTCTAAAGGAATGATAGAGAGTATGCTATTTTCCTGCTCGTAACAAATTCTCTGTCTCTTTTAATCATTTCCCTAGCTTCATGAGGCAAGAATCGCATTCTTCATGATGCGTAAAGAAGCTGAGACTAGAAAGTTTATACCCATTTCCCAGCCACACCTTACTCTAATCCCTGTGTTCTCATCTTCTTTTCTTCCCCGGCTTGGGTGTGGCACCATTACTTTTGGTATGTCTTTGCATGGATAATGATTTTCCTCAGGGCTTGTTTTTCCCCCTCTTCCACCACGTGGAAGTTTTAGACATCTTTAGAAGAACCTGCCTGACTGCTCATTTCCAGAAGGGTTAAGGTCCTTTTGTGAAATGAATTCTATATGCATCCAGTTGTCCAGTTAATAAAATATTATCTCTTTAGAACAAACTACAGATTCTGACTCTTTAGGGCCAACTAGATGCTGTCATTCCTCCTTGGGCCCCCATGATGAAAGTAAATAGGACAGGCAGGGGTAAATTCACATGTTTAGAAGCCAGTTCACATTCTTGGACTGAAAGATCAGAAAGTTATCACTGTGCTTATTTACTTGTGTTCATGCATGAGCCCACACACACATGCACGCACTCACATATAAGCATACATACACACTGTGCCAACATGCTCATTTGCAGCACAACACCCGTGGAGTTGCCATAATCCAGGAACAGCAGTTCAGACAATAGCATTCGGTGCAGTCATCCAGCCTATAAATCAGAGGGCACATTCCAAGTTCAAGGAATGAAGAAGGAAATATGCCAACTCATGCCAGAGCTGTTACTTACACAAATTTCCCACTTTTAATGTATTTTCCAAACTATGTTTGTCCGTCACTGGCTCTGCCCACACTAGCAAGCCAAGAAAATTGGGAACTAGAGCCTTGGAAATTGGTTTTTCCATCCCTCTGCTGTTCCTTCTTTCCATCTCAGGACCTACAGCCAGGCATGCTAGGGTCCCAATCTTTCAGTCCAACAGTGAAAACTGGCTTCTAAAGTATGAATGCTCCACTTCATGCCACAATTAGTATCATCAAGGAAGCCCAGGGAACATTCCAGAGATACAGAGTCTTAATTAGTCCCAAAGAATACACTCTGTCTTATACAGATAATGTGAGGGTTGTCATAGAGCCCCCAGGCCTATCCTGTTTTCATAATAATTAAGTTAATGTTTAGTGGATGTATACTATGCTCTAAGCATTATTATAAATATTTGTGGACATAACTCATTTTGTCCTCATTGAGGTATATGCCACGTTCTTTCCTGATTTACAGATGAGAAAATAGATATGAAGAAGTTATAGAATGTGCCAAAGTAGAATGTCATGGCGTCATCCCATGTGTGTCTTGCCCTGCCTTGGTTTGCAAGTGAAACATTTCCTAAGATTGTCTTTTCTACCTACTTTCTTCCTCATTAATCAACTTTCTAAGGCCCTGTTTTTCCCACAGATACTGTCAGGGCATGGCTTGGAGTCATTTGAAAAATGGATTATGGTGGCCTGCTCAAATTAGAAATGGGTTGAGTGCCATCTCCATGCTGGAGATTGAGCTAGATATTTCTTCCAATTCAGCTCATGCAGCACTTGTAAAAACACAATGAAATGGGAGAAGAATGAGACAAACATTTATTAAGCAAATATGACATGCCAAGCATTCTACCTTGTATGAGTTAATGCCCCAGTGTATATCAGGGATTGGAAAACTATGGCTTCTTGATCAAATCTGGCCATCTGCCTCTTTGTAAGTACAATTCTATTGAAACAAAACTGTGACCTCTAAGCCTTTGGCTTATTTCACACTAGAACGGCACAATTGAATAGTTGGGACTGGGACTGTGTGGCCAACCAAACCTCAAATATTTACTTTTTAATCTTTTAGAGGAAGTTTGTCAAATAAGCAATCATAATAACAATCTTGTAAGGTAGATATTAATTTTACAGTTGGAAAAAGTGAAGTTCAGAGAAATTAAAGGATTATATCTGGAAGGCTTTGACTTGTATCTGCAAGTATTTTTTGCTCTTAGTGACCAATACACCAAAATGGCAGTCCTAGTGTTTCTCTGGGAGTTGGGGTCCTGTGTTCCAGGAAAAGTGAGGAACTCAGTAACTGCTGAACTCTGCTCTGCATGTTCCCACTGCTTAGCTATCTCAGCTACTATGTCTTGTCATGTCATTCCCAAGAATATAACTTCCCATCCATAAGACTCTTTTGTGAAGACCACCTGACACAGGGATAAGAAATGAGTGTCCACACAATTGTTTAAAAAATTGCTAAGGAGAAAAACAGCAATTAAATACTTGGCCTCCATTTTTTCCTTTGTACATCTCTACAATCAGCATCCAGTGTAAGGAATGCAATATAACAAGCTCACAAGAATCCTGCTTCGTATCCTTTTCTCGTCACTACCCCAATGATAACAGCTATTCTGATTTCGGGCATCCAGTGCTCTCTTGGTCTTCAGGGAATTATAATCATAAGGGCTCCTGAGTTTGGCATTTTCCTTCAGCACAATGATGGTGTGCTTCATGTAGATTCAGGTACATAGTTATAGATCATTCACTTTCATTGTCATCTAGTGTGAATACACTAAAATTGATGCACCCATTCTTTGGTTGATGGGCATTTGAGTAGTTTCCAGATTTTGCTATTATAAATTGTGCTCTTGTGGATATTTTCATACATTGTTTTTGTTCATATAAGTATGCATCCTGTCAGGCAGATATCTAAAAATGTAAAGGCTGGATCATAGTGTAGGCACACACACATTTGGCACACAAATTTTGGCACAAGTTTTCTAAAATAGTTTTACCAATATACTTCCCTAGCAATAGTTCATGGGAGTTCAGTATGTTCTACATTCTTAAAAATACTTGGTAATTTCAGTATTTTAAAACTTATCATTCTAGTATAAATACAGTTTTTCTTATAAAATGACTGTCTTCCTACTTCTATTTATTTTTTAGAAAAACAAGAAACTTGAAACTAGAGAAGTTTTCCAGGATATAAATTCTTTTGGGGTACACTATCTTTATGGCTGGATGTTCACTCTCCTGGCAGAAACTGTTGGATATCATCAAAATGCACCTGCCTGTGAAAGTCATCAATAGTGTGCACCATGGCCGGGGAAATAGCTAAGTGGCACAAGCATCTGCCTGGCAAGTGCAAGGTCTTGAGTTCCATTCCTCATACCCCCCCCAAAAAAAATAGTATACACCAAGCTGTTTGGGATTTGGCCAAGGTTATCAGTCTTGTCCCACATCTTTATGCCTGATGCTTGTGTCTTAGGATAAACACTATCTGGATAATTTACCCCTAACTTTTATTTGCTCCAGCATTTCACACTCAAATGCCCTTTTCACATTTGTTGGGCATAATTATATACCAACTGCATGGTTATTTACTTAGACTTTCAAAAATAAAATTTGAGTTACCATAGATATGAAATGTTAAACACCTCTTTCTCTGAAATGCATGAAATCAATACAGAACTACTAAAATGTGTTTTTGTAGCAGTATCACACTGCATATGTGGTGTCCACATTGGCTAATGTGGCACTGGCACATCTGATGATTCTCCCTGCTAATGGAGTAATCACTGCTCCTATCATTGGTCAAGGAGCCTTCTGAGGCAGCTGTCCTTTGCCTTTGCTTCCTCACAAGAGTATCTCATCTTCATCTGCCTTGCACACCTCTAGCTGTTACTCGGAGATTTCCCTGTTTTTGCTGATACATGAGATTCTGACAAGCCCAATGGGCTTTCACAGAGAAGTGAGGAACTTAGCATAATGCTCCATAGGAGTAAAATGTGGAGCAGGAGAAGATAAGGGTCTCTGGCTAAATCTTTTCCTTCGTATTCTAATCCCCTGACCCATGCTGTGTCAGACACCCAGCAGGTCCCATATTCTTCTTTATGACTTTCTGTGATGTTGAGTAGTTGTTCTCACTAAATGTAAGGGCAGACATAGCTCTCCCTTCCCCTATCCCACTCTTGCTTTCCTGGGATAAATTGCTAGCAAAATAAACTTTTGCTTCAGATTCTGCTTTCTAGGGAACTCAGGCTGAAACAAATGTATGGCATGAAATCATCTCCTATACCAGTGAATGTTCAAACTACCCTTCATCAGCTATGACCTTGCCCCCCCACATTGCCTCACGTGAGCCCCTGGTGACAGCTAACTCTGAAGGTACACCTTCCCTCTGCTCCTGTACTTGAGAAGCATCACTGCGTCTTTACCTCCAGCTTAGTAGTGGCCAACTTTAGTGCACACATAGTCCTGACTCTACAGTTCCCTTGAAGTTCTTGACTATTTCTTCCTTGAACATAAATACAGTCCATACGTCACTCCTCTGATTGACATGATCCTTTTCATGGAGAAGACAATTTAGGCTTCATTACTTTCTACTCCACAGACATTGGTAGAGAAAGAAACAAGTTGCCTAGAGGAGAAAAGAAAAATGTTTAATACACATATAACAAATGGCTATGTTGTTTAAAACCACAACAGCCTTTTGGGGGAAAGAATCTTGGTAAATGGACAGTCTTCTTGCTTGGTTTAGTAGTGTGATGAATTTTGATCTGAATGGGTAAATTTAAGACAACTTCATAACAAGTGCATAAGACTGTATTTCTCCAGAAACAAAGAAAGAGTAAATGCTTTACTAGGGAGCTAATAGCAAGTGTCATTAGGATGTTGGAAAACAAAAACAGAAATGAGAAAAGGCTGATTAAAGTTGTTATCATTTTATTGTGGCAGGCCCTGGGTCTCAATCCCACTGAAGAATTTTGAGAGTCAGTGTAGAACATACTGTAGAATGACCACAGTCAAGAGATAGGGGCTTTGGATATCCATCCATCACTTTTTCTCTTCCATTGGTTTTGGGCTTCTTCTAGCTTGTTAGAATAGCCAGAGATAAAAATGTCTTAGACATAGAGTTGAAAAGTTAACTGTCAGAAGGTCCTGTTTTCACACAGGCATGGTGAAGCACCACAGGCTCAGCCTCATTAAGCCTCTGACACATCATCATTGCCTTGTGGTGAAACACAGACCAGCAAAGTGGAATCATATCTCTCAGAAACCTTGTTGATGTCTCTATCTATGGTTCACACTCTTCCCTTTTTGAGGATGAATTGGGCTGTCGTGGGAAAGCATGGCATGAAATTTTCCCCTAGTCCAGCCAGGATCATATGTTCTTCCTTTGCACATGCCCAGAGCTTTTCCTTCAGCCCCATGGGATGTTCTCTGGAGCAGCAAGGCTTTGGCCTATAGAAAACTGATGCAATTTTACTTATATCTGGGAAAAAAATTCCCTTGTTTACCTTGACATACTAATAGCCACATCAGAGACCCAGTATGATAGATAAGGCCAGGTGCCACTGTCTGCAGAGCTGCTGTGATAGGTCCAAGTGGGTGGATAGCTGATGGATCTCCTCCCTGACACTCTGAAAGAGAAATTCATTCTGTCTCTAAGCTCAATGCTCATTCTCCAAGACTGAAAACTGTAACAATTTATAAGAATGCTTAAGTGAGGATTTCATTTCAAATGAGAGTCCTAAGACCACATCAGTTGCCTTCTCTTGGAGGGGGAGTAGGAGGAAGAAGGGGAAGAGGAGAAGGATAAAGAAGAAAAAGATGATGAAGAAGGAGGAGAAACTTGGGCCAAATCAGAACTCTGAGGTAGTAGGTTTAAGAGTCTGAGGATTCAGTAGGATGTCTTGGGAAGCCACTTCATGTTTACACAGCTTCAGGGATTACCAATCACTTTGTTGGAGCTGAAATGATGTCTCCATCTTTTAACTGTAAATGGCAAAAATGACCAAGTTGTGCCAGACATTACCTGTGGAGATAAACTCATCATTTTCTCAGGAACCCACTCTTAGGCTGAAAGCTCACCAGAAATGATAATCAAATGGACTTGGCCCAGCACTGGGGACCCTTGACACAGCTTTCCCTGAACTGTTACCAGGGCAGACATCATTAATCACTCCCAAGCCAGGAAACAGTTTTCTAAACATACCATTCTAGGCAGCCGTGACCAATCAAATAGCTAGTGCATATAAGTTAAATTGTATCTCTGGTTTATTCTCTATTAAAATTGGTATCTCTGCCAAGCATCTTGAGATCTGTAAAATACTTGCTATGGTTTAGATTTAAAATATCCTCTAAAGTTATCATGTTGTCTTGGTTACTTTTTTCTCGCTGCTGGGACAAAATATCTGACACTCAAAATTAAGGAAGGGAAGTTTTATTTTGCTTACAGTTCGTGGAAGTTTCAGTCTGTACTTTGCAGATTATAAGGCAGAGTGGCATATGGCAAAGAGCTATAGCTCAGGGCGGCAGAACACAGCTAAGCCGCAAGCACACACCAGGGCAGAATAGGGGAGGAATGTCCTCAAGCACTCTTTTCCTCTCCCTTACATATGCAAATTATCCACCCCAGGGCAGGTGCAGCTCTCACACCCATAATCAAACTCTTAAAGCCTGCCCCATGGTCACATGAGGCTTTGGAGGGGACACACAGACGTAAACCATAGCACATGTGTTTAGGGAGTGATTGGGTCATGAGGGTACAACACTTAACAGTACATTAACACACTGATGAGATCATAACTGAATGTGCTGCTAGGATGTGCAGCCTGGTCAGCAGAGGTGGGTCATTTGGGGTGTGACCTGGAAGGGGTGAATTCTTGCCCCTAGTTCTGCCTCCTCTCTCTTTCTGCTTCTTGGCTTGCATGAGGTAAGGAGTCTTCCTTTGCTGTGCCACTCCACCATGTTGATACTGTCTTAGAGCCAACCTACCATGGACAGAATTCCCCCAAACTACAAGCCAAATTAAACCTCTCTTTCTCTAAGTTGCTTGCATTAGGTATTTTATCGAAGCAATAGGAAATCTGACTAATACAATACCCTTCTGCTAAATGGCCTTTTCCCTGCATATGCTTTCTACATGTATTCAGAAGAAAAATTTATTCACTGATTCACTGGATAAGTAGATTTGCAAGCATTATTATGTGCCTGGGTCTCTACTAAAATGGTGGAAATCTAAGGAGGATAGACACAATACCAAAGCTGCTCACTGGTAGAAGCCTACCAAGATCAGCCTCATTACTGGAACTGCAGAAAATATTCAATTTATAAGACTAGGATTTCTCCAGACATTCCCAGACACTCTCCTGGCAGTACATTTTCCTGAAGAAAAAGTCGGAGTTCACTAAAGAGGAAGAGTGGGTGTGCACAGAAGGAAGGCAGAAGTCAATAAGAGATTGATCAAGTCAAAATGTTAGTTCTTCATTATCTTTGTTTCTCCATCATTTCCCAGTCAAAATACAAAATCTTGAAGGAAGGGGCTGGGGATTTAGCTCAGCAGCAAAGTGTCTGCCTGGCAAGCGCAAGGTCGTGAGTTCGGTTCCTGGTACCAGAGAAAAACTAAAACTAAAAAAACAAACAAAAAAAAATCTTGAAGGAAGAAAGGAATAAAATTGACCTTTTGGGGAAGAGTGGGCAGGCTGGCCCTACCTTTTTCTCACTCCACCACCTTTCCCTTGGGAAGGTTGCACAGCCTTTTTATCCATGCCTGATAAGATCATTACATGAAAGGCCAGCACCTATGCCAAGGGCAGTTGTCAAGGGACTACCAAGCAGTCTATGAAGACATCACCACAAGGAGCTTTCACCAAGTGAAGGAAGAAGTACCGCTAGCTGAGTCCATAAATCCTTCACTGCGGGACTTGGACTCTGGTTCACAGGAGGATTGACCACTTGAAGCATGAGAAGAATGTGTAGGCTATAATAGGGAAATGGGTAGCCAATGCCTAGAACAACTGCAGTTCCAGGAGGTCTTTGGAGAGCTCCTTCATTCTACCTGTGCCCTCTTACCCACATCCCTTCTTCTTAAAATGGTTTATTCAGTGTTATTGTATGAATCTCCAAAACACTCTAAGAACCAACTCATCTGAGTCATTGTTAAAGGAAGTGGGAACTCTTTTCCAGAACAGAAGCGTTACCATCTAATACCTGGAAGGCTTTCTAAGGAAAAAAACATAATAGAGGGAGAAAAAAGGAAGACTACCTAGTGATGGGTTTCTTGCCTCACTGTAATTCCTGCTGAGTCCCTATGGTGTCCAGCCAATATGGTGCTGGAGGCCATGTGGTATGGTGCTGAGCCTGTGTGGTGCCAAGCCAATATGGTGCTGGCCACTACAGGCCATGTACTAAGCCCCATCCCTCTTCCTCTGAGTCATATTATGACTTCCTACTTCCCTTTTTGTAATATCCTGTTTCCTTTTCCCATACTCCTGCCCAGTCCTGGTCTGCCATGTCAGGTCGTTTGCCTCCTAAACCCAGCCCCAGCTTTGGGCTATTTAGCCTTGGACCCCACAATAGGCCCTGAGAGGTTCCACATCTCTCTGTCTCTCTTTCCTTGTGGTCCTCTCCACACCCACAAGAAAGGCATTTTAGTTTGCTTTACTTCTGTCTGCATGGGAAAAACCTACCAGTTAGTGCTGTAAATCACATATTAGGCTGAGCTTTTAGAACCCATCAGCTCAGGGTAACCTGAAAAATGCTTTGAGAAGTTATTCCTTCACCTCAGAAAATAAGCCCTACAGAGTCTTATCATTTTGTTAATCCATGTGTATGAGGGGGCTGGGGATTTAGCTCAGTGGCAAAGCGCTTGCCTGGCAAGCACAAGGTCGTGAGTTCGATTCCTGGTACCGGAAGAAAAAGACAAAAAATCAAAAAAAAAAAAAAAAAAAAAAGTCCATGTGTATGAGTGCAGGATTCAAATTTTGCTGGTGATTCCAGATCAGAGAGTGCCTAGTTGCTGTTGAGGTCAACATTCTTCCTGGGACTTGCATACCTTATTCTACATCTGATTTACCCCACAGTGCCCAACACAAAACTGTATGTAGATGGCAAATAAATATCCAAGAAGAGGAAGGAAAGGAAAGCAGTGACATTAGTTCAGAAAAAGCCAAAGAGAAGGAAGAGTAGAATAAGTCCAGAACATAGGGTTCATTCTGGTGAAAGAGTGGCTTCCCAGGGGTGTTAATTTACCTTGGGGAGAGGGCCACATTTGATGTTTCCTCTATACTCTATGTTCCCTGAACCTTGTCACCTCCTTGGTGCCCACTAGCTTTGCATGAAAACACTCTCCAAAGCCTCACCTAGGTATTTATGCCAGCAGCCATAAATGATCTTTGTACTGAGTACTAAAAACACCTGAGAATTCATACCTACCCATCATCGGAAACAGTCCTTCCTTAATGTTGGGGAGGGGGTCCACTTGCTTCTGATCAAGACAACTCTTAATCAACTCTGGATCTGCCTTCTACAATTGAGCTATAGTTTCTTTTTTCTTGATGCTGTATAACTTTTCCTTTCCCTCCCTGCCTCACTTTCCCACCTTCTTATTACCTTTTTCTTAGTTTATTTCCAAATAAATAATCTTTGCACAGATCTTCATTTTGGGGTTTTCTTTGGGGAAATCAAATCTAAAATGAGAATCTCATCAAAAATTTCCCTTCCAGGGCTAAAGCCTTCTAATAATTTCTCTTGTAGTCATTTCATAGCTCTGATAGGGTTTGAGGCTTAAGATCAAATCCTAAGCAAGAGTTTAAAGATGTCTGTTCACTATTTTCTAGTTTCGAGTCTCAGTCTTGGCTATGTGAATATTGGAAGCAGGTCTTAAATTTTTAAACCCTTTGCTCAAAATTTAGAGAGTTGTCAAAATGACCCCATCAAAATGACCTCTTCCTTGGAAATTTATTAATTAGGAAAATTTGGAATAAAGTAGACATCCAAACAGAACTTTTATGGGCATGTATTTAACCTTGATTTAGCCCACCTGGAATGTCAGGCAGTCTATTAAATTCTATTTGTATAACTATAGCCTTCATCCTCTTAGAAATGGGTAGGAAACTGGGGTTAAATCAGTAAGATATGTACCACAAAATACCTGTAGTGCAGCAAAAAAGACATTTCAGTTGTCAAAGCTCTTCCTTCATGAGTGCACAATACCCATGCCTTTTCTAATTTAGAAAAATTGAGCAGGTTTCCCCAGGATTATCTGATTCTGGTGTCCTGCTTTTCAGGTCACACTGAAGCAAAGGGCAGGAGGAGGGATTAGTGAGGAGGCAAGAGAGGATCACATTTCACCCACTAACACAAAAGTCCACGTGCTCAGAAGTCCCTACTAAAACCCACTTCCCCCAGTGAGGACGGAAATACATGGTAAAGTACATTCACCCTACAGAAATCCAGACTTGCTTAGCCAAACCAGTAGAGCAATAGTAATTAGCACTAAGATGAGCATCATGGGGTGAATAGTAAGTGCAAACCAGCACTGGGTGGGCTTTAGTAGCCTATAGCAAGACTTGTCCAACTAACATTTATTGGGCACTGACTGAATGCCAGACATCACTCTCAGGCCATTCTCTACTGCAATCCTCACAGCAGTTCAGGCACAGTTTCTATTCTTATATTTGCTTAGTTATCTGAAACAAGGAAAAGGTTTAGGTTCGATAACACTTTTGCCCAAGATCATAAGATTCCAAAAAAGGAATTTCAGATTAGAACTCCACTGTTTCTGACTATGCTTTTAACCACCAAGCAGTATTAGCAATGACTGAAAAGTTCCAGGAAGGTAATACAGCTGGAGCTGATGAGGGAGGGAGCTCTCTGGAGGTGGAGCTCAGTGTGTCCTGACCTTGAGGCAGTAGTGGGAAATAGAGGAGGATGACTCAGCACCTGCTGATCTGTTCAGACTCACTGGGCACCCTTGCTTCTCCTTCCCTCTCTTGGAATGGTTCCTTGTCATGGTGTCATGATTGCTACCTACCTGTCGTCATCCCTACTACTATTAATAGCACATGCATAATTCAAACAGTAAACTTTGAGGCACCCAGCTCCCTTTTTGCCCTGAGGGAGTTGCCAAAGATAGCTCATTTTACATCCCCAAATGGATCTGGAGTCTCTTTCTTGCCAGTGAAATACCCTTTGCACCCTAGAAGCCAGTAAATACAAGGACCAGTGCTAGATGATACTGACCTCTGCCTGACAGATGATTTCCCCTTTTCTTTTTTCCACATTAGGTCTGTCCAGGGCTGTGTGTGGCTGGAAGGAGTTGCTAGCTATCTCTTTTGTTTGAAGGTGGGTGGTGAAAGAGAAAACTCTGGGAGGCCACCCTGTCTGGTTATGGGTGATCCCCTCTGGCCTCTCCTGGCCAGCTCTGAGGTGGGGGTATCTAGCAGAAGCTTTGTCTTTTCCAGCCTAAGGATGTGGGGAGGCCTGGGAAGAGGATAGAAAAGGTGGAATATGCTCATTCTGCAATCAGGTACACTCCTGGACCAAGAGACCTTGCAAAGATGCACAGTGGTTTGTGTGCCCTAATATCCAGCCTGTTACTGAGTAATTAACAAGCATTGTGTTTTCTACAACTGTTATAATTTTAACCCTGAAAGTCTCACACTTTGAAATATTCATGAGCTCAAGCAAACCAAGATAGTGATCCTAGGGTTGGTGAAGGCTCATGTAGGAGATGTCAAGAAGACAAACCTGTTATTCAAGAAAGGCTTTTACTTAAATCAAAACCTAAACATTCTCATTGTTATGAGAGTACATGAGATAGGTCCTCACTGCTAGGAACCAAATTAGGAAACTAATTTTCTAGGAACACAAGGCATCTTAAAATATTGAATCATATAGACACATCCTTTTCATACGGTTCTCTTAAAATATCAGAAAATGTGACTGATTTTTCTCCTTCTCTAAAATTATCATAAAAACAAAAATGAACTAAAGAAACAGTTCATTTATCAAAATACAGAATGATTACAATCATAAGCCTTCCATTCATGAGCAAATTTTCCATCTAATAAATGCTTTGTGTTCTATCACCATGTTTTGTCTTTTTCTCTTATCACCAAATAAATTGTGTATACAGCATAATCTCAAATTTGTAAACAAACATGGAAAATACATGTTCATTTTTAGAAAAGGGGGATACAGCTCAGTGGTATAGCACCGACCTGGCAAGCTCAAGGTCCTGAGTTCAATTTCAGATACCAAAACAAAAATGGTTTTTTGGAAAAGAATTAGAAAAGAGATGACTCAGATGTTTTAAGAGACACAATACCTTCCTCTATTCTAGAAAATAAGCAATACAAACATGCTAGTGCAAAGAATTCTCAGTTTAAAGATAAAGAATACCATAATTTTAAGCTAAAGGAAAACTCAAATCTAATAATGAAAAAGATCAATACCTCAAAAACTTCTAAAATAATTACAGTTTCTGGGATGCTGTTGCCCATGGAATTGTGAAAGGAAATGAGGCAGGCATAATCTTCAGTCCACAAGGGAAGAAATCAAGATTCAGAGAGTTCAAGTAACCTGCCCCAAGTAGCAACATCTCACAATGGAGACTCAGCCAAAGTAATCACCTTAGTACTGATCAGACTCCCCCAGGTAGATTTTAGTTGTCCTGTGTAGTAGACCTTTTAGTTGACCTGTGCTTGTGCCCATCACAATCTAAATGGCTTTTCGGAAGGAAAGGTGGCTATCATTTCTCTAAACATCAGCTAAAAGCTTAATAAAAATAACAATAGATGAATAAAAATATCAGCTAGAATATTTCCCTGAGTGATTATGTATTTAGTTTTCCCAACACAGTCTGTTTTTTTCTTTTTTTTTTCATCTATTATCCTGGCATACTTATTAGTAGCATCCTTTTAATACTTGGAAGAAGTCCAGCATGGAAAATAAAATGCCTGGATTGCTTTTAAAGGTATATCAGTCCTCTTCATATTTTTGTCAAGATTTCACAAAGTTGCCCTTCTCTTGCTGGAAATATGATCAAGGGAGCCCCTGACCTCATGAAAGGTAGATGTAGTCTCTTTTTTTTTTTTTTTTTTTTTCTGGTACCAGGAATTGAACTCATGACATTGTGCTTTCCAGGCAGGTGCTGTGCTGCTGAGCTAAATCCCCAGTGCCCGGTAGGTGTAGTCTCTAGCTCTGAGTTCTGGCTGTCACTCTGAGCAACTTTATGTCTCTCAGCTGGATCTGTGAGAAAGAAGACACAGAAAAGTGCAGAACTCTCAAGAAATTAGATTACAGGATACAAAATCAACATTAAGAATTCAGTAGACTTTCTATATACCAATAATGAACTGAGAGACAAGCCAGAAAAAGCCATTCACAATAACTTAAAAAATATCTAGGAATTATCCTAACTAGAGGTTAAAGATCTCTACAGTGAAAATTGTAGAATACAGAAGATAGAAATTGAAAAGATACTAGAAGACAAAAAGATCTTCTATGTTCATGGACCACTCAAGTTGGTATTGTTAAAATGGCCATATAATCAAAATCAATCTATAGATTGAGTGAAATCCCCATCAAATTTCCAATGATATCCTTCACAGAATTAGAGAAAACAAGCTCAAACTTTAAATGGAAACACAAAACCCCCAGATAAGCCTAAGCAAAAAGAACAAGGCTAGAGTTATCACAATACTCAATTTGAAATTATACTAACAAGCTGCAGTAAAAAAAGCAGCATGGTACTGACAGTACAATGGACACATATACTAAGAGTATAAAAGAGAGGACACAGAAACAAACACACACAACTACAATCATCTGACTCTTGAAGAAGCTGAAAACACATTGGAGAAAAGGGTCATTTACCTTTAGCTCATTTACATTTTATTAGTGTCTTCCTAGAGCTTATGCATCTTTTTGGTTATTACTTCCTTTAGTTGATTAGTAATATCTTCTATAATCCCACCAAGTATCTCTTTGACGCATTTTCTAACCTCTTCTGCTGTGCTTTCAAGTACTTCAGGTGTGTGGTTTATACTACTCTGTCTCTTAGTAGCCCCTAGATTGATGTTGGGAGAATTGGGGGAGTTGGGGGTCTAGGCAGAGGTTTTATTGCCCCTTCTTCCCATATTTCTAAAGTTTTTGTTTATTTGTTTTGTCTTGTGCTGAGATTTGTAGATTCTTATAGTCTAAAGACTTTGTAGCTAGCATAGAGATATCTTTAGTTGCGTTTGAGTTACTTTAAGTGTGGCAAACTATATAATCTTGCCATAGCCCCAATATTTGACCATATTGGTTAGTCTGGGAGAGAGAATACAGTGTAGTTAACTCAAGGAACCAAATTCACTGGGAAAGTGCTCTCGAATTGTTAATGTCACAAAGGTAATCTGAGTTTTGGTTTACAGAGATATAGTGACAATTATGTGACCCTGTTAATATCAAGCAAGACAGCTACAGTGGTATCATCTGATACAAATTAGATATTAATGTATCACAAGAACCAGTTATGTACCACCTTAATCCTAGAGAAGAAACTGGCAATTATAATGTAAAAATTAAGGCACCCAGGCATTGACTTACCACTCAAATGTGCTAAATACAACTATATTTCTGCTAGTGGTAGAAAAAAATTCAACATTAATTTCGTGGAGTTACCTATCAAAAAATTAATAAAGTTTTGTGGTTATACTGCAAAAGATTTAGAGTTTGGGAATGGGAAATACAACAGGAAAACTTGGAAGCCTTGAATTTTATGATATGAGGAGGAAAGAGAAGTAGTGAAAAGAGTCTTCTTGGGTAGCAGAATGATGTGTGTAGAATTAGGTAAATGTAGAAAAAAAATGCAAATAAATAGAAGACAGAAGAAAAAGAGGGTGAAAAAGAAATTATAGAGTAAACATAAGAGAGAAATCACTAAGGGGAGAAAATTCATAAGGGAGAAGAGGAAAAAGTAGGGAAATAAAAGAAGAGAGATTAAAAGCAAGGCTGAAAGACAAAGGAAGATTAGCCAAGTCCTGGAAAACTATTGAAGACAGAAGACAGAAGAAAAAACAAAAATTAAAATAATGCTCACATTTACAAAAACAAAAACAAATAAATGAACAAATTTGTCCCTGACCTTGTTGGCAGAAAAAGGGGGCAATCAGAACAAAAGCAGGCTATAGGATTAAAATGGGGTCCTGGTTCTGGGTCTTTCAAATCCACAGAAATTCAAGCTGAGCCTGGCCTCTGATTGTAGGGGTCAGCCTTTGATGATTTACCTTATAACACTCTGGGTATTGCTTGCTAACCTGACCATGGCTCCCTGACACTTGACATTTCTTGTGGTTGTCCTTCACCCAGTCACTGTGGGAAAGTAGTTCTGAGATAAAGCCAACTCATGGCTGCTCTGATTCCAGGGTTCAGTTGGTCCTGCACTAGAATTGTGTCTAACCAAGTGCTCTCTCCAGGGAATATAGCAGGTGCTAGGGCTAGGGTCACTCACTGGCTGTTATAGCACACAGCACTGACTTGTCTGTTCCACTGGTGCATTTCTCCCTGAATACCCCTGTAGTCTCCTATTTTCATTGTATCTGTGTAGATTCAATCTTGCTTTCTCAAATACCAAGAGCTAGGAGCCAGGGAGAAAGTATAGATTGTCCTTTCCTTTTCTACATTGTAACCTGGCTCTTCAGTTTCTCTGTAGGCTCCAATTTTCCCATCAGATCCTTTCTGGGTCTCAGAGATCCTTCTCTTTCCTTTTCTGTTTCCCAAATTGTTGTTTTCCAATGTCCAGATTCTGAATCGTGGAGAGGCTGCTTTGTGGCTCCTTACCCACTCCTCCATCTTCTCAGAAGTCAGCTTTTCAATTTCTTTTTAAAAAATATATCTGTGACTTTAATTCCAGATATAATTAAATTTTGCATGATTGTTAAGCAATTAATAAAGAGCAAGGAAAGAATGCTCATCTCACTTTGACAATGAGAATATTATATTCTGGCACAGGTGAAATTTTCTTTTTTCTCTTTTTATTTTTATTTATTTATTTATTTTTATTTTAAAGATAAAAGGAGGAAAATACTAACAGACAGACAACATTTTACAAAATAACAAAGGATCAGTACAGACAGTACAGAGTTACAGAGTGGTAGGGAATTAACAATGCTTGTTGTATTACATATTGAT
>NW_004955468.1:8610646-8636569 GCF_000276665.1 Chinchilla lanigera | reverse complement strand
TCTTTTTTCAGAGTACTGTAGTTTTCATTGAAGAGATCTTTGACTTCCTTTGTTAGATGGATTCCTAAGTATTTCAATTTCTTGGATGTTATTGGCACAGGTGAAATTTAACTTGACACAGAGAGAGTGAAATATACTTCTACACCTTGTAGCACAACACCTGTTAAAGCAATCAAATTATTCATTTATCTTTTCACTTACTGTCTATATCCCACCCCACCTTGAGAGGATTTTACCTATTTGTTCTTTACACTAACTTCAGCACCTAGAACACTGTTGGCACTTTTGAATAACTGAATTAAAAATGATTACATGCATACTTACACAGTCTTCAAAATATAATCATTGTTTACTAGAGCTTAATAATGTGAACAGTGTTTGGCAAGAATGGAGTACTTGCTTAAGGGGGAAAATGTACTAAAATGTTAATTATTTCAAAGGTAAAAGTAGAAATGTAGCTAACAGAAGTGGGATACAGAAGGATGAAGGTGAAATAGATGAAAGAGGTAGAGGAAATGTTAGTGGTAGCAAAATTCTCCTCCACAAAGTAGAGAGTGAGGAGCTACTGAATAAGTAGCATGAATAACTAGCAAGAGGTAGCAAAGCAAGGAACTACTGATTTAATTAAAATATCTAAAGCTAAGTTACTTCAAGCTATTGGCTGTGATGTAGACCATAATGCTTTTATGGATATTTGTGTACATGTCTTTGTGGACACATACATTTTATATTTCTTAGGTAAATACCTAGAAATAAACCATCTATAAAAAGAATGTTTCACCCTTACCTTTCTGTATTCCCATTCTGTTAGCTACATTTCTACTTTTGTCTCTGAAATTAACATTTTGATACATATTTTCCACCTTACAGAGCCAGCATAAAATGCGGGTTGGTGACTTCTGGGGTTGGTTGGGTGAGGATATTGACTATAAAATAATATGAAGATTCTGGGGTGATAGAAATGTTTTGAAACCAGATCATGGTGACAGTTGCATGGTTCTATAAACTTACTAAAACCCTCAAAATGTACTCTTATTATTGTATCGTATAAATTATATCTCAGCATGATATTTTAAAAATGTAATAAATAAGGTTTCTAGAATAAAATTATAGAATATGTTCCTATGCCTTAGGTGTATACAAACTCTTCTTAGAATTTACAGAAATAAATAATAAATGAAAAAAATAATTTTTATCAGAATTTAAATCTTTTATCAAAATACACCATGAAGAAGTGAACAATAAGCTACAGCCTGGAAGAAAACATTTGCTGAGGATATATTGAAAAAAAGTCTGTCTCTTCTACAATTCAATAATAAAAATATAAACAACATTTATTTTATTTCATTTTTGGTTTGGGAATTGAGCACAGGAGCTGTGCATGGTTTGCATATGATTTGCTGCATTTCAACAATTCTTATGTGGGCACAGATTTGCAGTAGAGTTACAGCTCAGTGGTAGAGCACTTGTATAGTAAGCAAAGAGCCCTGGCTTCAATCCCCACAGCCACAGTCAACCAATCAATAGATTAGACACACACGACAAATGTCAATAAACATGAAAAAACTACTTAACACCACTCGTTATTACTTAAATAAAAGCTAATGATATAATGAGCTACTTTTACACACCTAATGATACAAATACTGTCTAAACATTATACAACTAAAGTTCTCAACCATCATTCATAGGAACAAAACATGGAAAAAAGTTCTGGTGGTTTGTTATAGTAAAGCAAAAAATATACAAGATTTTGCTTATATATATTTACCCTAGAGAAATATGTACACATGTCTACAAAAAATACTTGTACAATAGTGTTCATAGCTGCTTTATGTATAATGACTAACAACTAGAAGCATATGAGAAATCAATCAAGAGAATAAACAACCAGAAGACACTGTTTATAGAAGCAATGGCATAAATTTCTCAAAAACAAGCTGAGTAGGGGGATAAGTTTTCCATAAGACAATATCTATGGTATGGATTCTTTCTGTATGAGTTATAGAATGAGAAAAACTAATTTACTATGAAAACTCAACAATGATTTTCTGGGCTTGGAGTATGGCAGGGAAATGAAGAAACAATCGAGGATGATGGTAATGTTCTATATCTCAACACAGGCAGGCACTACACAGTGATATGCACTTGTTAAAACCTTTTGAAGAGTATATTAGATGCTCAAGGGTTCAGAGGTAGAGTGATGGTCTTCAAGTTCCTTGGACAGATTGAAATAAGATGGACTGAAAGATATATAAAAGCATAGAGGAGCAGACAGAAAAAAGATGAAGGAAAAATTATAGTAAAAAGGTTATTGCATAATTGTGAATATGGGTGTTCCTTTTAAAACTATTTCAGCTTTCATGTAAGCTGGAAAAGAATCTTAATAAAATTTTGGAAACAATATAATCAATGGAAGAACCAATAATAATGCATCAAACATGGACAGGAGGAAAAAGAGGAGATATAGGTGATCTAAATCCTTATTTCTTATTTTACAGAGTCAATTGAATTGTCTCAAAATAAATGCATGTTTGTATTACTTAGAGCAATGAAAGTAAAGAACAAAGGAAAATAAGCAGAAAAGGTTTAAAGAAATTAGCTCTGAAGCATGATAAAGAAGGGTGTGCGTTATACTTGTTTTCATAATTCTCTACCTTTTGACTTTTTACATTATAATGTACTACTTTGATGAATAGAACACACAGAACATGTCTCTGAACACACAGACAGATTTTTTAGGTTGAGGGATTACTGACAATCTCAGCCCAGAGCTCTCAGCCTCCTCTCTGAGACTGGAGTAATGGATGATGTGGAGTATCCCTGCTGGAAGGAGAGCAGGATCAGAACCACTTTGATCTCATGTCAAGAGTTTGAACTCCATGGCTACCTAGTATTTACTGGGCAAAATGCACAGTGGAATGTGTTCAAATTAATTCAAGAAGTGATCATTCTTAAAGGAAGGAAGGCAAGTGTCCATAGACCAAGTACATACTGTGTTTTAATTTATTTCCAATGTTCTTCTCTTAACTCCAAAATATGATAGGTTATGCAACATGACAATTTGGAAGTTAATAGTCATCTCAATAAAAATAGATGTGGAACATCAAAGTGCATTTCACTTGATCCCACTAGTACCATAATTCTTATCTGAATTATCTGCTGTTACATTTGGTAGTTATCTCTGCTGACCAAATTGCTTCTTCCCATCTCTTCTAGGACACTAAAAGCTGGAGATTCTTTGGTTAGAAGTTACCTAAGTTCAGTGTTTTGAATTGAGGATGGATGCCTTAAATAGAGGCCAGAAACCACTTTTATATCCATTTGTTCACCCATCCATCTATTCGTCCATTCACCCATTCATTTATCCAATAAATATTAATTGAATATTGAATATGGAGCATATTGTGGGAATTAAAACAAATTGCTGTGGACAACATATGCAAGAACCCTGACCTTGCCTAACTTACTTTCAATTATTAAGAGGCAATATAATTACACATTTGAATATTAATAAAGAGATAAGGTTACTTATGTTGGGCACTGATTGAAGGAGAGAAGGTATTTTGCAAGAGAAGGCCTCTTTGGTGAGGTAGCATTTTAGGTGGAGCAGAAAGCTGCAAATTCAGCTGTGAAAACATATGAGGTATATTCACGTGGAAGGAAGAGTAAGAACAATGTGGTATGAAAGAGCTTGATGTGTCTGAGAAATAAAATAAGTCCAGTGCCGTTGGATTTTAGAGAAGTATGAGATGAGGTAGAGATGGTGATTGCGGCAGATCTTATAGGACAACTTAATCATAGTATGAAATGAGAATTTTATTCTACTTGAACGAGAGGATTTTAAGCAAGAAAATGACTTAGCAGAATTTTTATTTCAAAAAGATGATCCTGGATGTTCTGTGGGTAATGGGTGCTAGGAGGAAATGGATGGAACCTAAGAACTGTTTTAGTTACTCAGGGAGACGCAAGGGTAGCCAGAAAGATAATGGGATGTGGCATAATTCAGGAAGTTATAGCACTCTATTTTTCCAATCAGTTTTGTTCAAACTTTCCAGTTCTTCAACTTCAGGATTAAAGTTTTTCTGTACTCTACCTCCTTCAGTAACCCTACTCTGTTATGGTTTCTTGGACCCACTCTGGAAAGAGGTTTTACTCTGCAGTGTCTTTAGATGACATTATAGCTTGCTTGGGAACAAAGCTTGGATGGAATACTCTGTGTGATGATTTAAAAAGTGTTCTGATGCATTTCATAGATTCTTCTCCTGCAAAAGAGCCACTTAGAACCTTTCCCTTTCTCAGAACAGATGCTACTCCCTGTACATCTCACAGCTGTGATTCTGCCCCTTGGGTATAGTCTTGAGTAGACCTATTCCAGAAGTCTTGCTGATCACAGTCCCTAAGAAAAGATGAGGTACCAGGTCAAGAAAAAGTTATGGAATTGGTCCTTATTAGGATGACTTATTTATAAACATTGCTGAGCCACACAGGAGGATCAGGGAGGATGACACTGCTATCGGCTAGGTTTTAGTCAGTTTGAAAATGCTTTTATCTGCTGTATGTAGGAAGGAGACAGGCACCAGAACATATAATCTAAGAATGGCAGAATGATGGTTCTTCACGAAAAGCAAGGTTCTTATACCAAGAAATGGAGGAATGGTCTGTTTAAGCAAAATACAACATGATCCCTGAAAAGTTTTTAAAGTTGAGACTCATGAGCTTGCTCTTTCAGGAGGCATTCTTTATCTAGTCCTTCTTAAAGGGCTTATCTTGGCTAGTGATGGTGGCTTTCTCACCAAGGGGAATTATAAACTGGGTCAGTGAATTCAGGTCTGATCTTTCAGGGAAGTTTTGCAAGAGGACAAAGATGAATTTATGTGATAGATCTGATTGGGGTAAAAACAGTGTGGGTGCTATAGCTTGTACCTAGGTGTCCCCCCAAAGCCTCATGCGTGTACAGGTGGGGTGTTTGGGAGGTGTCTGGATCAGGGGTGTGTGATACTGTAGTAAGGCATGTAATATTGTCATCAAGGGTATGTGATAATTAAATTGGCTTATGATAGTTCTGGGAGTAGATAATGGAAGCCCACCCCAGGCATGAGTATTATCAATCAATAGGCTTATACCCTGGATGGGATATAAAGGAACAGAAGGAAGGCAGTCTTGCTGCTGCTGCTGCTTGCTGCTTCATTGCCTTCTGCATGTCATGACGTGAGCTATTTCTCCTCTGCCATTCCATCTTGCTTTGGAGCCAGACAACTATGGACTGAAACCCTTGTACACTGTGAGCTGACATGAAACTTTCCTCCTGTAACTTTGGGTATTTTGTCTCAGCAATGAAAAATGTCACTAAGACAGTGGGCAATCTTATTCAAAAACAATTGTGAGTGTCCTGTGCTCAAAGCAGTGCCAGGATGATAAATCACACACATGCTGTCTGTGCAAAGATCCTGTATCTAGTTTCATGAACAGAGAACAATTCAGGCATAGAGCAGCATTCCACCAAAGCTGTGGGGAAATAAAGGACCAATCAGCAGAAGTATATGTCTTGGAGAAACAGTAAAATCCGTAACAAAAAGCAAGCTCTGTTAGGGCTGGGGATTTAGCTCAGTGGCAAAGTGCCTGCCTGGCAAGCACAGGGTCGTGAGTTCGGTTCTCGGTACCGGAGAAAAACCAAAAAAAAAAAAAAAAAAGAAAAAAAAAAAAAAAAAAGCAAGCTCTGTTCTCAGAGCCCTTGCAGACACCCTCTTAATAAAGCACTTTTTTTTAAATTTTAAAAATAAAAGGAGGAAAACATTAACAGCAGACAACGTTTTACAACATAGCAAAAGAACAGTACAGACAATATGGAGTTACAAACAAAGTGGTAGGGAATTAACAATGGTTGTTGTATTACATATCGATATCTTCAAAGTGGAATAAAGCACTTTTTGATGAGGTTACTGACCTGCCCATAGCTCCTTTGTAGCTTCCTTTGCTTACAAAAATAAAACCTGGTGTTCTTACCTTGGGAACCTACCCCAAGCTAATGTTCCTTTGCATTGCTGATGTGATTCCCCTCTGCCTGAAAGAGCTTTCTGGCTTGTGAAAATCTTACTTAGCTCTCAAAACTCAGCACAGAAACCAACGTTTCACAGACAAAAACTCACTGCTTCTTGTGTCTGTGCTTCAGTCGTCTTGTGCTTATACCTCCACTACTGGACAATCACCATGGTCGTCACTACTGCACACTCAGTGCTCATCTTTCTCTGTCACCAGATCTCAAGCCACTACAGATCTGAGATTAGCTTCACGTGACTGGCTGAGATTCTGAGGTTAAAGAGAGTACTGTCACTGATGCTGTGAGATTAATTTCCTTTCCTTCCTTTTAGTAAGAAACTTCCTAATGTGTTAGGCATAGATAACCAAAACAAGGAGGAATGCCATGGTCTCTCTCCAGAGAGGCATCCTTGTGCTGTGGCTCTCTCGGTTATCAAAAGCAGTCTGGTTAAGCAGGACAAACCTTCATATAACTGCCAGTTGTCATCCTATTAACAGCAGTTTTCAATTGCCTTTCAGAGTACTTACAGGTACTACCTTGTTGCAGCTTGTGCTGAGAGTCCACCACAGGCCCCACCATGCTGATTTGGGCCAAGACAGAAGGGGAGAAAGGAGCTGTCAGTCTCTGCAGCCTTGCCTTTGTCATCAGTCACTGACTAAGGTAGGGACAGTGGAATGGAAGGACAAAAGAGGTTGTGTCACTTTCCTTTCCCCCCAGCAATTCTAATAGTTCTGTCATTTCTACAGGGTTATTATTTAGTATGATATTGCCACTCTGTATTTACTTTAAAATATCTAAATTAGAGTTAGCTCATGTAATCTTCCTCAATCAAATTATGCGGAATATATTGTAGCAGTAAATATTCATGTCCTAATTTGAAAATGACATCATTATATATAATATTCATGAGACCTTACTCTTAATAAGCATGGGCTGACAGGCTTTGAAGACAGTTTCCTAGATTTCAGGGTTCAGTTTGTGGTCTACAGCAGTGATCAGAGGGCCAAGGAGAGAATGAAGAATAAAACAACCCTTCATTCCCACTGTTATTTAGTTCATTAAGGTTTTACTGCAGAAATACTTATCTTTGACAGCCAGAGAGCCTTCTTGAAAACATGTTCAAGTGATTGATGAGTTTTTAACAAACAACAACAACAAAAAATCCAAAGACAATGACAGTAGAATGTGCATTCCTGCTTGCGGGAGGTTTGAGGCTTCAACTCACACATCAGATCCTACTAAATAGAAATGCTTTCTTATAGTCTAGTACTGCGAAACATTGCAGAGAAACTTCTGAAACCATTGGGTAAATATGTCATGATTGGCAACTGATGTCCACTATGGTGCAGGGTAGATAAATTAAGGCCCAGGGAACTTAAAGTACATCACTGAGCAACAAAGACTTACAATCCACCAGCAAAATCTATGGGTAAAGAAAAACACTAGCACAAATTCTCCCCTAAAATAAACTATGTTTTTTGTTGGAGAGAAGCACGTGGTTTTTATAGAGACTGTGCAGATGAAAAGAGAGATAATTCTGGAGTTGCTGATAGTCATCTTGTCACTTAATGGAGAGAAGTTACCTAAAAAATAAGAACAACTCAAAGAAATCAGAGACAAGAAGCAGAGGAAGACCAATTTCTGATTATGAACTTTTCAATCTTGGAGCTATCTTGTTCGTCAGCAAAACCTACTGTTAGATTTCAGTTACATTTGCCAATGTGTCCCTCTGTTTGTTTAAGCCGAGAGAAATGTGAGTTATATTATTTTCAACCTAAATTGTTCTAATACATTTTTAGGAAGCGAGAGATTGGAATATCTCTTAGGAAAGTCACTTAATTTCTTTTGACTTTGAGTGGTCTTATCTATCAATGGAAAATAATAAATTTATCTGACTTTGTTTAATAGGATTGTTGTAGAAAAAAGCTAAGATAGTAGATATTAAAGTTCTTTGAAGAATGTATGTGAAATTTAAAAAACTAAATCCCAGCTGTGTGTGTGTGTGTGTGTGTGTGCATGTGTGTGCTGTTGTGTGTCTCCTAAGGAAGAACAGTAGGTGATATGTTTGTCAGATAATGAGATAGTTAATTTACTTTCCTTTTCTAATTGTGGAACCCCAAAACCCATACAAATATATTGCTCTCTCTGTCATTCCTGTCACATCCATCACGTGAGTAAGTTATTCTCTTTATAAGATCTGCTTTTAGAAAAGATGTTTTCTATATGATTGAACGCTTTGACTATGTATGCATTTATTTTCTGATTATACATTTTCTCACACTGTACTGAAACTTTGTCTGAACTTACTGATTTCTTCATATTGCCTGCAATGCTTCCTTCCACCTCCATTTAGCACTCTGAGATAAATTCTCTGTGGACCTGTCCCTTCTATTGATTTCAAGTCTCTTATTTAAGACCCAGGTAACTCTCTGTTCCTCCTGAGTATTCGGAGAGAGCTGCTGGAATAACAATGCTGGAGGCCTTCTTCAGCATGCCTCAGGTTTATAAATGCTCTGCTCCATTTATCATCTTCCTGCAGGCACCATCATTCAGTTTCTGTTTAGTGTTTATCCATCAAAGTTCTGGCATCCTTCAAGGTGCTCACATGACTGAGAATGTGTCCCATGGGCACAGAGGAGCAGCCTGTGTTTCTATCCCACACTCAAGGCTTCTTCTAGTTTGAGATTAAAGGTCAGGTCTATAGATTCAAATACAAAAAGACCATGTCATCATTCAGGAACAACCGTGATGATTACTTTTTCTGTTTCTTGTTTAAAAGTTGCTCTTAAAAGATCACCCCTTCTTTTGTCATCCAAGTAAGAAGTAAGGTAAAATTAACTCCCTTCCCAGATAAATGAGACTTTCCATATCTTTCAGGATTATTTAAGTCATTTCATTTCTCACAGTTACTGCTGGCTCCTTTGGCTTCCGTCTATTAGATTTCTTGTGAGAACCATCCCTTTTCCATACCAAATTACCCTGCTGAACACTAACCTGATTGTTGAGGACAGTGATAACTCTCCTAAATACACTGCCTCAAAACGGTGCACAGTAGAATTCCCTAACCCCTTCCCTTTTCTGTTTTGTTCATGTAACAGCTCAGTCTAGCCCTTCCTGTGCTGCAATGATTTTGCTTTCATTGTTCAAATCCTTATCAAGCAATACTTCTAAAACGAAGACAGTTCTCTGTATTTCTCCCTCAGCAACATTGTATACTCAACGCTTTTAATAATGAAATCATTCTCACTATTACCCTCAGAATTAAATTTTGGAATTGAATGAATAACATGAAAACGCATCAAGAAAGTTACCTGACCTTTGTATTAAGCAAATGTTAGCTTTTATTACTGGGGATAGTAATACACATAGTAGTTTCTTGGTATTTTGGATCATCAAATGAATAAAAAAAAATTAATCATGACATGGGGAAATCCTAATATCAATAAATATTCATGAATATTGCCATAGTCTCTGTTGTCTATCCTTAGTGACTGTTCTGTTATTTGAGAGAGTTCCAATAATTCAGCAACATATCTATGTTTCATTAGTCCCATTTTGCAGATGAGAATGCTGAGGTCTATAAATATTACTTTCACAAAAACATCCAGCTAGCAAAATTCTAGACAGGCTGAGAAAATCTCACATTGCAAGCTCTAGAGTAAACCTACTTGAGAATGGAATCTAAGTGTGCCACTTCATAATTTGTGACTTCCAGCAAATAATTCTCTAAACCACAACAGTGGTTTGCCATCTTTACTGGCAGGATATTGATTGTAAGTATACTGATTGTAAGTATACCCACCTCTTCAGGATGTTGGACTATTAAATAAGAGTATCAGTCTGAAGTACACAGCACACACTCTGCCCGGATAGCAAGCATGTCATATCACTGTTACAACCGCTGGTTGAGGCTCTGCCATTTTAAGATCTTCACCAGGTCTTCCATTCACTACTGTCTGTCTTATTACTGAAAGGTGGATCTAGTAGCATCACAGGAAATGTTCTTCTTAGCCTACAGACCAGCTAAGTGTTCTGTATTCCTGATCTTCTCTGACAATAGTCTATTAATTAGAATTATTCTTCAATAACCTCAGCTTTTGAGCCCTACAGTGTTATTGGATCTCTCCTAAAATTCTTATGCTGCAGTCCTAGTCCCCAGTCCCTCAGATTGAGACTACAGTTTGGAGATAAAGTCTTTAAAGAGTTACCTAGGCTAACATGAGGCTATTAGAGTGGGCCCAAATAAATTCAATGTGCCTGGTAACTTCATAGGAAGAGGAAGTTTTGGTACAGCATATACACGGGGAAGATCATGTGAAGACACAGGAAGAATATGGCCAACTACAATCCAAGGAGAGAGGCCTCCATGGAAACTAGCCCTCCTATGGGACTTCCAGCCTCTGGAACTGACAGAAAATTACTTTCCATCATTTAAACCACACAGACTGTCGTACTGTCTGTTATGGCAGTGCTGGAGGACTGACATAGCATGGCCAGAGGTCCCACTTCAAAAACTGACGCAGGAAACAGGAAAGTATACGCTGTGGAAACGCTGTTTGTTGTCGGGGTTTGATTCCGCAGTGAAGGCCTACAGTGCGACAACAACTCTGAAATAGTGTACTTCAAAGCGTGCTCTGAAGAAAAGGTTTTCGAAAGCTTATCCAAAAAAAGGGGGTGGGGACCTAAATAAATAAAACGTGTAAGGAAACTGAGTCTGGAAAAGTTTATATCATCGAATGACCCCTGCTCTGACTTAAGAACTATAATACATATTTAAAGGCTTGGAGAAGATTTAGAGGAACACAAAGCAGGATCCTGTTACTATGATAAAGAGAAAACTGTAGTGTTTAGCTTCAGTGAACACCGCACTCCCTAACTTCTAGCTAGAAGAAGAGGTAAAAGCAGTTTAGGCTATACAAGTCTGCCTGAAATGCCAGCTAAAATCAGAGAAAACACAGTATAAAAGTTAGTACAAGCCTTAAAAATAACTTGCTTCTATTACAGACATAGAAAATTATAAATTTGTGTAAATCTCTGTTAGGATTAAGAAGGTAGCTGTTTAATTACTAGCAGTTTGGAGTAACTGGAGCTGAGACTTTACACTCCTCAGAGTATGTTGGTAGAAGGGGAAAGAGGGGTGCTGGGGATTTAGCTCAGCAGCACAGTGCCTGCCTGGCAAGCGCAAGGTCATGAGTTCGATTCCTGGTCCTGGAGAAAAACAACAACAACAAAAAAAACAGAAGGGGAAAGAGGCTGGGATAGCAGGTTCAAGCTGGACAGTGCAAAAATATGAATTACCCTCAGGAAGTTGAACTTGTTCCAGTAGGGAGATTGCAAAGGATATTAAGATGTGCAACAGATAATTTTTTTTTTTAAGAAATTCATTCTGCCTTCTAACTAAAATAATGGTATGAAGAAGAGAACATGGAAATAAGGAAATTGGAAGATAGTTGTGATAAAGTCCTGGCCTAAAGAATTTGACAAAGTTTTGAGGACAAGTAATTAAGGGATAAACCAATGTTTATAATTTGGCAAGCTGTTAGGGGAAGATGTGTTGCCTGTTACCTGTTAGGAAGAAAAAGGGAAGTAGGGTTTGGAGGAAGAGATGGAGTTCTATATTATATATTGAATGCTTATAAATTAGAGAAACCCACTTGTTGAATCTGCCTCTTTTACCCTGCTATTCTGCAACATTCTGTTGTACAGGTAGTCCAAGTATAGTCAGGACTTTTGTGTGACTTTCTAAGCTGGAAAGTGAGTGGCAGTCCAATGTAGGGAGAACTTTTGTCAGAGTTCTATTAAAAGAAAGGGATTCCTACATGGCACATTGACTTGATTCAGCTGAACATTACGGCCAGATGGAAGTACAGAGCCTTTGCAGACAGACGGCTGGCAAGCAGGACTCAAGCCACACTACCTGGTGCTGCTATACCTGGCTGAGCGCACTGTCTTTCCTGATCCTAAGATGTTTTAAAATTGGAATGATTGAAGTGACTCTTCTGAGAGTGACAGTGATTGACAGAATTGTGGAAAAGAATTATTTTTTAACTTTAATTATGCCTATAACTACACACAAAGATATATTAGGAAAATATGTTGGAATATCCTGATTAACAGGCAAACTGTAAACAGGTCAATTAACACTCAAAGTGCATTTGACTTGTGGAATTTAGGAACTTATGTACCCCATGAATCTATACACATGGAAAATTTAATCAGTCACTAAGAACTCAGCCCTGAATGGATCTTATCCATAGGGAAGGAAAATAGCATTGAAGGGGGTATCTTTAACTTGCATAAGAAAATATACAGTTTTAACATGTAGTATGAAAATTGCTGCTTCAAATTATGGTTATTTTTAGTTCATTCAAGTGGGCTCAGCAGGGGCTCTGTTTGTCCCTCCCTTCATGAGCATTACATTTAATTATCCTGTGTAGTTTCAGGCCAGCAGAATAAAATTGCCCTTCTTCTCAGTGTCAAATTTGAACTTCATCAACCCAGACCGGCTTCTTGAGCCTTCTTACAATCTGGATAACAAGTCTAAAGAATTTCAGAAGATAGTGATGCCTGGAATGGTCACAATGAATCCCCAAGTCTATTTTTTTTTAGGCCAGTTTCCATGCATTCTTCCCCTGTGTTTCTCTTCTGTGAGAGATTTAGAGAAGTAACATTATGGACTTTTTGAACAAATGTTTTCAAAAGTTGTGTTAATGGAGAAATTTCTTTAGGGGCTAAAGTTTCTATTTACCTTTTGTGACACGGCTTAACAGAGAAAAAAACTCATTATCTTCCTCTCACTCAATCTCAGGAGCAGAAAGGAGATAAGGCAGGTCCTAAATGAACTGGTGGCTGGGTAAGCTGCCAGGATATCTAAGGAGCCCCTTTAATAAATACAGTTTTTAACATGCAGTAACACTCGCAATCTTCGTGCTAGGCGATAAGAATAATTGTATTCATTACACAGTTGAATACAGGAACATACTTCTGAAATAATTTTCCTTGTCTAGAATTACACAGAATTCTACTGAGTGGCAGATTCAAGTGAATTTTTATGAGAAGGCTTCCAACCAACTGTTCACTGGCAAAGCGATTTCATATTTAATTTAATTTCTCAGAATCAGGGTGTTATTGAGAAAGGCTTCAGACAACTACTGAGTGCTGGTTAAGGAACATCTTACTCGGCAGGATTTATGTTTTTAAGCCCAAGAACCTATCTGATTCCTCGTTAGACACTAAGGTGTAACAGAAAATAGCCTCCCCACCCAGTATACCTCATTTTCTTAGTTGCCCAGGTAATGGTTCCTGTTCCAGTTCCGGTTGCTTCTGGTTTCTTGGAAACAGCTGATCACTGTGATGCATAGCTGGTCACTATGATGCACATTGTACGAACAGTTCCCCAATTGACAAACGACTCTGCCTCTGTACTTCCTGCTTGCTTACCCCATATAAGCCCTAGACCATCAGACATCAGGGCCTGATATTTTGGGAATGATCCTGATCTATGCCCATCGACATAAATAAATCTGCCACCAAATCCTGGGTGTCGTTTCAGTGTTTCTGCTTGCCATAGCAAAGGCACTTCGGAATTCCAATAAATACACGATTCTTGCTTCTTGCTTCCTTTTATTTTGTTACAGAAGTAGTATAAACTTTTGCACTGAAGCTGTATAAAACTAAGCTTTAAATCAACCTTTATATACCAGATATAAAGGGTCCAGAACTTGAGTATAAAGGAGAATCAATGGTGTTCTAACACTTTTTATCAATAAGGGTAAATTTCCTTTTCCATTTTTTTTTTTTTGTAGATACGTACTTAAAAAAATTAATACATTAGAAGTTTTGTAAGACTATTGTGAGCCTATTTACAAAAAGAGCAACGTACTAGTAAATGAACACTGGTTTATGGTGGGCAATGGTGGTCCTTTAGAAGACACCTTCATATCCCAATTTCCAGAAGCTATGGAGATGATCTTAGTTTTAAAAGGCTTTTTACAGATATAATGAAAATAGCAAGATAAGTAGGACATCTTGGATTAGCTGAGTGACCTGAATCTAAGAGGAAGGTCATGTCAAGACAGAGGCAGAGCTTGGAGTGGTGCTCCCACAAACCAAGAAACATCCAAGATCACCAGAACCTGGAAGAAGCAAGAACCTTCTCCTCCCCCACCTCATTTCAGCCTCTTGTCTCAAGAACTGGTACAGAATAAATTTCTATTGTTTTCATTCACCAAGTGCAGAAAAATTTGGTATGGCAGCTATGAGACTCTAAGAAGTGTTTTTTCATCTCTGGCCATAGTATCAATTTTTTTTTCTTCATTCTCTTTGGGCTTGAGCATATCATGGCATGTGAACACCATACCTGCTATTTTCATTATTTAACCAAAGTTTCTATCACTAAGATGACTGAATGTGCAAGTCACATTGGAAAATCAGAGGAAGTCAAGGCTAAGTGTCTTTCTCTCCTCTTATGGAAATCATGTTGGGTCAACACTGCATTCTAGGCCCAACACTTCCATTCACTGGCTAGGTGTTCTTTCAAGAAGCAGGTGCCTCCTTCCTTCTTGATACTCTGAGCTTGGTCTACAGAGCTCTTCTGATTTGGTCTCAAGTCCCTTTTTCCTGCAGCCTTATCTTCTGCTTTCATCTCTTAGGCCACCAGCCATAGAAACTTGTCGGAACATACCTTGTTTGGGGTTTTTTTTTTTTGACATTGATGTGATTTTCACTACACGAGGCTGAATGAGGGACATACTGTTTTTAACATCCAGACCACCTGTCCACAGGCACACATCACTTCTTCTCCTGCTCCTTCTGAGATATAATAGAAAAAATAAAGGAGAGGAAAAGGAGACAAGGAAATTAAAGCTAAAAATTGTACTTCGAAGAAGTGCACAACTTCTGGAACATAGTCAGAGACACCCAAGGAAATCTACATCAGCATTCCTTTTGCTAATTTAGGTTCTTTTCCTTCCAGAGCCATCACACTCAAAATTCCTCAGGAATACTGAGAGTTCATAAATTGACTTCATGAAAAAGTAAAGATCAAGAATAAGAAACAGGTTGAGAAAAATCCTACCTAAAATAAAGGAACAAGGAACAAGTAGAGAAGATCCAAAGAATGTTTAAATTACTTATCCAGAAAAAATGATGAAAGTCCCATACCTGTAAAATTGGATAGCACCTTTCTGGGAGGTTGGAATACTTTTTTTCAGGGTTTCCATCTCCTCCAGATAAGCTTATATGTTCTTCCATTCCAGGAAAATATGCATCTTTATCTCTGTCTCTCAGGGGCCCACATTCTATTTCTTTGAATATGTGCTAAAATGTCTGCCTAATAAACTTTTTCCAAACCTCTTACTGATGTGTGCTGAAAATTATTTTTTCTGTGAAAGGAGTCATCAAATCTATAATCCTATATTATGGGTAGGGTGGGTTAGATTTCTTATTACAGCTTCTGTCGCCTCTTCAGACCCTGTCCAGTGTTTTTTTTTTTTTTGCATTGTACTTTATTTATCAACACTGACAGGTAATTAGAGCTTCTGATAAAGCCCAGAGATTTGCATGGTCTGTCCCCAACCCTCCCTTCTCATCGCTTCCTATCCCAGCCCTGAAATTTCACCATGGTCCATCCTGCCTCAAGACCACTGCACACACTGTCATTTCTATGAAGTCCTATTCTACTCTTTCCTTTAGCAACTTGTGATTATTTGTTCAACATCTCTCCTCATTAGGTGGCAAATTTTGTGGGACATGGATTCTGACTGATTTTGTTCTGAGTATATATAGCCAGCATATGGTAGAGCTAACAAAGACTATAGAAGATGATATGTTTGGTGTGATCTTCCATGACTTCATGAGCTCTCCAAGATTAGAAACTGATTAATTTTATGTCTCCAGGAAAGAGAACCTGGTACTATTTAGGGGAGCATTCACTGAATTAATAGGTGAATTAAACTGTCCCTTTCAGGATTGCAATTTTCTCATGTATAACATTTGGGATTTGGACTGGTAATTCTTGCATCTTTTTAAAAAATATTATTACTGTAGCTCACGTAGGGCAAAATACTCCATGTTCTTAAGCTAACTAGCTCCACTTACCAAGAGCAACAAAATAACAGCAAAGTATTCAGTAGCAGTATAATAATTTAAAATAAATACTTAAATTTTCCTTTTGACTGGCAATTCCCTTGTTCTTTCTCTCTTCCTTTCCAATTCTATCATCCCCACTAATTTCCTGACTCAAACTAAACTAGTTTTCCACTAATTTAAGGAAGGATTGTTGCAGTAGAAGGCAGAAAGAAAGACAAACTAGTTCTCACCTCTTAAAATTTAACTCCTACCACTGAAACCAATAACTGGAGAGACCCTGTAGGAAACATCCAGCAGGTGGAAATTAGTAAGGGTTTAATGCAAGGGTTATTTACAGATGTATAGACAATGTAAACAGTATATACCACCAGGATGCCTCTAGCAACCTAAACCAAGAGGGTGGAAGAGAAGAGAAAGCTGAGAAGGGAGGTCTCCTTGAGAGGAACAGGAATGTTCAAACAAAAGATCTAGATAATGTACAGTGAACTAGCGGGAATGGAGCTGAGGGAAGGAACACCAACTCCAAACTTTCTTTTCTCTGGCACTGCTTGGCTCCATTTTGCCCCAAACCAACTAGAAATCAGATATCAAGGGAGCCCACTGACAAAACTCCTGCAGGACAACTTCCTAGAGCTCAGAGGTGAAGGCAAACAGAAGATGTCTAGAACAGACAGGTACTAGTTTCACAGAATGAAATTAAGGTAGATTATCACCAAATAAAAATTTACTATAATAATAAATCTGGGAGACAAATATAGAAGGCTCTTCATAGCTAAGTGTTCTTCCTTCTTTTCTCTCCCAGCCCTCCAGAATACAAAAAACATAAATATTCTTAAAGGCGAGGACAAAAGAAAGACACAGGGTTAATAAATTATACAGGGGAGTGCATGGCCACTGAAAACTCTCTCAATTGCCTTATGTTGAAATTCTTTAGGGTGAAGATCTAAAGTCCAAAATAAATCCCAGTAGCTGAGAGCTTAGGGAGCCTGATTTATACTTCCTGTAGAGCCCAGGGGATCAGCAGTTCTCCTGGGAGCCTCCAGCACCAGCAAGGTGTTGCACAGAGCTAAGGAGTCTAATTGCAATGTACCAGAGATCCTCTGTCCCGCATTTGTTTCGGGCCCACATGGTACAGGAGAGTCCCTTTTAGTTTTATTTGTCCTCACCTGTACATACACCAAGACAGGAAGCTGCTGAGACCAGTACCCAGTGGCACCATGAAGTCATCTCAGAGGATGTCAACATCCACCAATGACTGTGCTCCAATGAGACTCTCTATATATGTATATAGTCCATGAAACTGTGCCACAAACCCATTGAGAAGGAGAAGGGAAAACTCATGAAATGCCCAAGTTTAATCTTATGTGACTACCATTAAGCTGTAGCTGTTATAGGAATGGGAGACTGGGATGAAAACTAAGTTCAGTTATAGAAATATACAGCTACCTTTTCTTTACACATATGTGAGCTGTGGTCCTGAATAGATTCTTCCCTCATTGGATCAAGTAAGTCTGCTCATGGGCCATGGAGGCTTCAGGCTTCACTTGGGAAAGGCATAAAGAAAACTTTCAAATGAGGTGGGATATTTCTTTGGTTTCTCCATCCTCTATCTGTCACTTAGTTTTTGTTTAGTACATACAAGGAAAAACATTAAAACTCCAAATCCCCTTGGAATTTACTACTAGGTGCAGAATAGTAGAGAAATTCAACAAAATATGCCATTCAATATATTTCACCGTCTGGTCAGTTTTATGCAGGAAGTTCTCATCTCTCTGTCTGCCTCTCTTTACAGGGCCACAACTTTCTTTTTCTTTAAAATGAGGTCTTGCTCTGTAATCCAGGCTGGCCTCAAACTTGCAGCAATCCTGCCTCAGCCTCCAGAGTGCTGGAATTACAAGCTTGCACTGTAACCCAGGGTATGGTGCAACATCGTGGGAGACCAGTTCCTAGTCTGCTTGAAAAATTAAAAAGGAGTCTATTAGCTTTGTACCTGTGTATCTTTCTATAAGCATTTTAGGGACTGACACCATCTTCCCGCCAAATGATCTCTTACTCTTAATACATAGCACCAGAGTTTCCAAGGATCAGAGTTCAATCTGTCAAGGAGTAATAGAATGTTAGAAATGGAAAATCATTTTAGGGCTTAGAGATAAATTTGTTCTGATAAGGAAATTGAGACCTAAAGAGAAAATAAACCATTTTTCCTAAAGGTCACCTAGCAAGTTAAAGGCAAAAATTGAACTAAAAACCAACCTTTTGGACTGAAAGACTAAGATCTTTCCCTTATGCCATTCTGCACCCACCTCCACTCCAGCCAGGAAGTGCGGCTGCCATGTCCCACAGATGGACATGATGAATACTGTACTCTGTCCACCCCAGACCCTATGCTAGGCACTGAGATTACATGATAAATAAAATTGACTTGGTCCCCACCCTCAAAATACCTATATTTGCCTGCATTGGACTTGATCAAGAGTCCTGACTTTGTGTACTTGAAGTAGCTACTGTGTTGGAAAAGTCATTTTTCTTAGCAAACTTGGCAGTGAATGGTCAATGTTCTGAATCCCATCATTGCAAGCATGTGAAAGACCATTGGCTTCAGACTTTCCATCTCTTAGTTACAACTAGTGAACGGTTTGTCTCCACTTAAATGAAACACTTCTTAATGAGTAGTTGAAATGATGCCTGAAGCCATCATAGATGGAGGCCTTGACTTAAGTATTGATGTAGGGAAGATTATGCTGGATTCTATTTAGGATTCTATTTAGTAGATGTTTCAGGCTGCTATTTAGTAGAATATTTTAAAGAATTGGTGAGAGGGAGGCTTCAAGACTATATAACACTAAAATATTATCTCAATTGAAAAATCACGGAGGCAGCTGTTCAATAAAATCACCCACTATGTCTCCCACTTCCCACTCACCCATAGGTGTATGTCCCATGAGTCCCCCATATCTACCAGTGAAGGGCAGACCCTGTGAGTGCTGAGTCAGGCTTCACACCACCCCTGAAAGTACTCTCGCCTTGATCCAGAGTCCTGCAAGAGCAGGCAGGTCCTGCAGGTCCTCCACATGCTATCTGAGTGGGCATTAGTGTGCAGCACAGGCCCATGGATTCTCTGTAGACATTGGCATTTGAGGAAGAATCCTCACAATGGGCATGCCATCTGTCATTGTGGACTGTCACTAGGAACATTTATCAATAACCCCAAGATTTCCAGCAGGTTGGCCTAACTTTCATTGCATGAACAACACTGCTGTGTAAGAGAAATACTGTGGTGTGCAGGTGTCTTGACTGGGGCAGAGAAGCTGGCAAAGGAGTCAGCTGAGCAATACGGCTGAGTGACCATCAGCCTCTCCATTCTAACCTGAACATGAACCTGAACCCAAACCTGCACCCTAACTCCTGATGGTCAGCTATCACCACCACTCAGATAATCCCCTTTCCAGCCGTTCTGACTCTTCCAAGGTAGTTTTGTGTCGATGGTCCAGTCCACATATTCGGTATATTTGTCCTGGTCTTTCATTTTTCTTTGCTCACAGAGCTCAGCCTGGTGGCAGAAATTTCTTCAAATATTAAGCTGTGCAGTTCCCATGCATAATAAGTGTAGCATAGCAGTTAATCTACATGCTGGTGTGAGACCTGAGTAGTATATAGGCATACAGCTTTTTTGAAGATGAAGACAGCTGTGATAGAGACGGCACTCAAGGCAGAGGCTAAGGGGTTGTACAGAGCACCCCTTTGGGAAAGAGCCCATTGGAAAGTGCAAACTGCTATGACTCACTTCCTCCTTCAAAGAGGGCCACCTCACCTGAGCAGCAGGACAAGCACTCAGCGCTAACCAGAGATGCAGCAACAGAAAAAGAGGCTGGAAGGCGAAATGAGAAAGGAGCTACCATGGCATTCACTTAGGAACTGGAATGATAGAGTTTAGAAGAAAATTACCTGTCCCTGGGTATGTTTGAAGAGCTTCTCCTTGAAATTTAGGTAAGACACAAACTTCTCTGTGAGTCTGCAAACCGCCCCTCTGTGTCCTCCCTCCTCCCTTAGTCCTCAGCCTCACTTGCCACTTCTTCTTCGCACTCCAGCCCTGCCAGGGAAGTGTTTTCAGTACCTTAACTTCCTCCCTGCTTGAGGCCTCTTTTTTCTCCTTAGACCTCTTCTCTACCCTTCTCCCCACCCTCCATGCTTATCCTAACTAATTTCCATCTATCTTTTAGGTCTTTGAATATCACTTTCTTAAGGAAAGTTTTTCTTCTGGGCTAGTTTATTTTTGCTTATGACTACTCTCAAGATTTTGCATGGTACTTAACAAAATCTATAAGCAGGCTTTTGCTTGTGTGCCTCCTATTAATGTATACCTCCCATAAGCTCCACAAAAGCAGGTAGAACTCAACTGTGGATTTCAAAGACCATCTCCTTCTGCCTCATACTGCTTTACCAACTGTTCCTGACACTGCACAAGTGAAAGAAATGGAAAAAAAAATGAGGCACAGCCTGAACTGAGGTGGGAGAGGATGAGCCGTAGAACTTCCAGTATCCACTTGGCCCTTTCTGACCCAGCAGGGGTGGCACACTGTAGTACAGGGAGCTCAGGGAGAAACCAGGGCACAGGCAGATTTGGTGTGGTCCTGAAATACTCTTCCACCATCTCCCCTACCATCCACAGTCCCTGCTTGCAGTAGGGCCAGATGGCACCTTTCTGAGTAAGGAACCCAGCCTCCATTTACCATAGAAACAAACCAGGGGAGAAAGGGGCAGACTTAAACCTGGAAGCACAGAACCATACTCCTTCTAATAGCACTATACCTTGTACACAAAGGTGGTTGTGGAACTGCTTCCAGCCCCAAAGACAAAATACCCTGCAGGCAGTGCTGACATGTGGTCAGAGAGACAGGAAGACATTGAAACGGACAGACAGACAAGCTTCTCTGGCTGTGACCCAGCTCATTAGCACTCTCTACAGTCCCTTTCCCAATCCCCCTGCTCTCTCTGCTCCCCCTCATCTTGTCTTGGCTTACTTCCCTAGTCTCTCTGCACTTTTATGAATTCCTATCACCCATCCCTCAGCTCTAATCTAGGACTTTGTGAGGACAACTAAAGTCAGAAGGTTCTTAAGAAGAGATATTGACCTGCAGTTCAGCCCTTTCTCTAAGCAGATCAATCTTCAGGTTACTGCTCAAGAGGAGATGTATTTGTCCATGCCCAGCCAATCAGCTCTGCACATGTGTTGTTTGTCAATCTTGCTTGCATGCCTCGATTGCTACCTGAGAAAAGCATGCCTGGCAGATGTGCATAGGGGAATTACACCTTGTTTGAAGAATTTGTTGCTGCAGGAAAAAAAAAGAATACATAAAAGAAAAAAAGTACCTTTATCTTGGCAGGGCGTCCACTGATGGAGAGAGTAAGGATATGTGCCAGCCATACTGAAAGCTACTCCAGGGAGGGAGCAAATCACTGTCTGGCATTAGCCAGCCCAGGTGGTCTTGGAGGAGGAACACACACAAGGCTGAAGCAGGTGCCCCCCAGTATATACATTGCAAAAATAGGTCAGTACAAATTGTCTTCTACAAAGCGTGCTGATTTAGGAGCTTTGTATTATCTAACAGCCTCACTTACAGATAAAGAAGTCAGGGCCTGGAGTGTGACTTTCCCAACCTCCATGCATCTGGTCTATTGAACAGCCAGACTAAAATCCAGGATCTGAAATCAATGTCTGGCTCTGTCTAAGATAAACTTCAATTTTTCATGACACAAGTTGCAAGAAGCAGCATCCTTTCCCATCTTCGTGTCTGGTCTAGAAAACCTGGGATCTCCCGTAAGCAACCACAGCCATTGACCAATCACTTTTGCAAAGAGAGCAAAGAAAAAGATGTAAATTTACCCTGAGATCATTAGGGATAAAACACAAAGAGACAGAGAATGGGAGCCCAAGAGAATATATCATGTCTAGTGATGGCCAGCTTTCACTGAATCCAGGTGTGGTCCTTGTGGGTCTCATTATGCAGTGAAGGCTGGCCTTGAGCTCACTTTGTAGTCCAGGCTGGTCTAGAACTCACAGTGATCCTCCTGTCTCAGCCTCCTGAGAGCTGGGATTACAGGTGTGCACCACCATGCTTGGCTCTATTAGTTTATTTATATGTCACAGATCACAAGTATAGAAAGGTGAAGTGGCTTGGCCAAGGTCACACAACAAGTCAGGGATGTAGCCAAAAATCTAGGTTCAGTTCTGTCCCCCCCAAAAATACTTATTGCCTCAACAGACAAGATGCCAATTAATCTGAATTCTTGAGAGGGACTTGATTTTTGTTTTTTACAAGGATTGATGTGAATTTCATCTTGCACTTGACCTTTGCCAGGAGCTGGAGTAGATGTGGAGAATGAGGAAAATGAGGATAATGTGGCTTATAAGGGTAGTAAATTCCTTATAATGTCAAGCAGATACACACATCTTCAGAAAAGTTACTCAAGCTCCCTGGTCATCAGTTTTCCCACCAGCAAAATGGGTAGAATAGTGCCCACCTTTTGAGTTCTGAGGATTTTTGATGAGCTCATACAAATTTCTGGAAATATGTCTGTTGGCACCTGGGCTTCAGTGAATTTTGTTAAATGAGGTCCTTGATCATTACAGATATTACGGATGATGACTAATAAATATTCTGCAGCTGCTGCTGATGAAAATGATGTAATAACAGCCATGAAGCAAGATAATAATTGTTCTGCTAGGTCAAGAGCTGGTCAACTAGGTTGGCAATTCCCAACAGGCAATCAGTTTGCTCCCTGGAAATAATGGGAAATGTTTGCAGTCACCAATAGTCACAACTAAAGAGAAAAGTACTACTGGCGTCTAGTGGATAAGGACCAGGAATCCAATTATTACACTACAGTTCACAAACAGTCCACAAATTAAAGAATCATACCCAAAATGTCAATAACACTCAGGTTGAGAAACCTTGATCTAGGAGGATGCAAAATCTCAGCATGGGTAGTAAGAGACTGAAAATTTTATTTCCCTTCCTGATTACTTAATGCATTCCTTTCAATTGCTATTTTGGCTGAAGATACAGTTTAGTGCTAGAGCACTTGTATACCATGTGCAAAGCCCTGGGTTCAATCCCCAGTACTACAAAAAAAATATATATATATATCTACCATCTTGAACTGTTCAGGAATTTGCACCCAAAAGGAAGAGGAGAAAGTCTCCAAAGGCTGGGAGGTCCATGATGAAGACATTGAATGGGACCTCTCCCATGGGTGAAGCCTCCTCCCTTTCCCCAGAGGTCTGTCTGGTGCAGCTGAGTTTCAGGACCATTGCATCACATGGAAACTCTACCCTGGCTGTGGAGATATGTACAAACATGAAAGGCGCAAGAAGTCTTATTCATCCAAGCTTCTGATGGTGTGTGTGGGGATTCACCTAAGCAAAAAGGGGGCTGGGTGGAGGGAAAGAGGAAGAGAGATTCCAATAAATGAAAGAATAATGGAACATTGATCAGCTCTTTATCACAGCAGGGGAGCTGCTTTGCTGAGCCCCAGAGCTGTCAGGCAGATGCTTGATTAAACCTGCATAACTGCCTGGATGGATGGCCCTGTTTAGCTCTCATCAGCAACTCTGCCAGAAAGGAAGAGCCACTACAGAAATTGCAAAGTGGGCCCAGGGCTCTCAATTGGGTGTTAGGAAGGCTGGTACCCTCTACCCTCCACCAGACCTAGCTCCAAATTCCAGTTAGGAAAGTCAGTTTGGTTTTTTTTGTTTGTTTGTTTGTTTGTTTGTTTACAAGAAGTGTGACTGGTTGGAGGACAATGCAAGAGGAAGGTGGGATTCACTGAGGAGATCTTGTGGTTTCCTCATTTGGAGCCCTGGGGGCCCAGATTATTTTAGACGCTGCCATAGTTCTTGCTGCAGGACAGGAGGAACAATCTTAGAGTCACCAAATTCCAAAGGCCTCAGTTATGGGATGAAATCTCTATCTTTTTTGGAATTCTCCTGAATGGCTTTGTGAATTCTCTGCCGAGCAAGTGAAACTACTTCTCTTAGGGTGTGATGAGTCCTCAACACTCCTCTGCTGGAGACCACCGAGGGATGCTGTCCAGGTTACACTTCTCAAACCCCAAGCCCCACGCTGCCAGTGCAGATGTGACAGGCTGTCTTCAGGGAAGATTTTTTATAAACACAAATGAAGATGAATACTGAAAGCATGATGAACACTGAAGCCTGGACAGAGAGCTGGCTGTGGAAACGACCAGCAGGTGACCTTGTGGGCAAGGTCTGATTCTTACTCATGGTCAAGAATCCCAGCAACTCACACTGTACCACAGATCCACGTGTCTTAGAGAGAAAGGACAGGTGCCACTTCTAAATGCCTCCCATAAGCTGAATTGTGCCCGTAAGGGGCTTGGCATTAAGCAGATGATGGGTGTGGAGATACAAAAGTGGAAGATATGGACATAGCTGAGTTTCTCTACAAAACCAAGAAAAAATGAAAAGTAAATTAGTAGAAAACATGCTCATGGGGGTAGAGCAGTGGAGAAGTAGCAGCCGCAGGAGGATAAGAGAAAGCAGTAAATGATGGTTGCTGCAGTGTCCACAGGGTGGATTCGGAAGTGTTTGACATGGGCCAAGAACCCTGTACTGGGGTCTCCTGGTGTAAATTTCTGTAAACACATGGCTACTAGTGCTTTGTGCAGGGTGCTTTATCCAGGGATGCAAGGCTCACCCTTACACATCCAGGCAGCACACTGCAGGAATACTCCTTTCTTTTTGTCCTGGTACCTTACATTCCTGGCTGAAGTTCATAACCTAATGAACTGCCAGATGCAAGGTCATATTCTACCAGTGGCCCAAATCCTCTTCTTATTATTTTTATCCTTATTTCTTTCCAAATTTATCAACATATTATACCATCTTGAGGAGGTACAGAGTTGAGAGGAGCCTAGAGAGAGAGAATCCCAAATAGAGCCCTAAATCTGCATCATGTTTTCCTTTTAACCAAAACCTATTTGGTATTCTGAAAAAATTTTGATTTTAGTGTTTGACGTAATTTAATAGAGTGCATTAATGACTGTAAATTTCTCTTGTAGTCAAGATACTAAGAAAATGAAAAATGTTTCATCTACATCACACAAAACAGTAATCAGGGTGGATCTCACAGTGGAGAACAAAGATTTGTAAGGGACAACAGATGCGTGTCAGTGACTTCAAACACAGATATGTACCCTCCATAATTTGGAAAGCTCTTTTATATTTGTTATGTCCTTTCATAATGAGAATGTTGCTGCATGGTGGGTAATATTGTTGCCATTGTACAGACCCTGAAACTGAGGCTAGAGAGGTTCAGAATGGCTTGTGTCCAGGGGGAAAAAATCAGATTTAAATTCAGTATTTTAAAATGTATTATAGTCATTAGTCACTTAATGATATATGGACAGATTTCTGAGAAATGCAGTGTGGGGTGATTTTGTCATTGTGCGAACATCACAGAGGATGCTTGCACAAACTAAGATGGCCACAGCATCACTAGATAATAGAATCTTAGGAGACCACCACTGTATATGAGGACCACGAATGACCAAAATTTCATTATGCGGAGCGAGACTGTATTTTGAGTTGGGTGAAATCAGCAAGCCCAGCAGATTTCCATGACCCTCTCATTGTCCGTTCCAAACGCAGCTTGCCTCAAGAAACATGTGTAGCTGGTTCTTGGCTGTCTCTCTCTCTCTCTCTCTCTCTCTCTCTCTCTCTCTCTCTCTGTCTCTGTCTCTGTCTCTGTCTCTGTCTCTGTCTCTCTCTCTGT
>NW_004955468.1:8597517-8610546 GCF_000276665.1 Chinchilla lanigera | reverse complement strand
TCTCTGTCTCTGTCTCTCTCTCTGTATTTCTTTCTCTCAGTGGGACAGGAAAATGGCTATTTGTCTCCATAAGTCCTAACTTTTCCATGAATGGAAGAGAGTTTGTTTGGGGAAAGTTTGTCCAGAAGGATGCCACATTTCCCTGTCCTGCCTTGTATCCAGGTGAAGCTGTATGATGAGATTTCACAAGTGGAATATGAGTAGAAAGGGAAGATACCAGGGAGGCAGGACCGGGTCTGTGGAAATATGCACAACATCTCTGTGCTCACACTTCCTTTCTTTCTGAGGGATGCAGAGGCGTGTAAGACCATAGAACAAACTAGAGTCACAGCCAGATGGGGTGGTTAATCAGCCATTTGATGGATGAGACTTGAAGTTCTGTTTTAAGTCCTTGGATGTGAGGCTTTATGTTTTAGTGTATCGAGTAACCCTAACTAAAATAAGCAGTCTCATGTGTTGCTATGAAATGTGGGAACTGTGCTCACTTCAGCAGTACATATACTGAAATGTGGGATAACTGACAGCCAGTATCTTGGATTTCCACCCAAAGTGGAACAACAGGAACACCATTTTTATTAGCATATGTTTGTAGTACGTCATGCTGACATTCCTTGTGTGGTGTTGGTACCTGTGTATAATACATTTTAATTCGTTTTTTCATCTCCTTCCCCTCTCTTTCCTTCCCCTCCCATCATTTCTTAATCTTCCCATTGAAAAAGATCTATCTTTCTACTTCCTTTTATCTATCTTTTATTTTGCTCTTTATTTATAATTTGGGTTTCTCATAGAAAAGAACCAATGCAATTTTTAAGCTTGTGTGTCTGATTTATTTCAGTTAAAGTCAATCTCATCTGTTTTCTTACAAATGACTCAAATTTATCTTTCTTTATTGTAGAGTGGTACTCTATTACGAGTAAATACCATCTTTTCTTTACTCAGTCATCGGTTGATGGACTTATGGCAAAATAGCTATCCAAGATTTAGCTATTTTGAGGATTCCAATTTTGATATTCTTTCATTCATGAGTAGACCCTGCATTAAGAAAACATGAATGAAAATAATACTAATAATTTCACAGAGTAAGAATACAAATTACATTTCACAAGATATTTCCTTCTATATAATAGCTTATCCCAGCAAATGAGAACTGTAGTGAAAATGCATATACTTATGTTTGTCTTCTTAACTATGTGTGTGTGTGTGTGTGTGTGTGTGTGTGTGTATGTGTCTACCTGGTGCTGGTTGTAATGGGTGTTTCACATTGTAATGTTCAGAACACTGAAATATGAATTGTTCATTGACACAAATTGAATAATCAAAGTTATTTTTCTTATACAAAAACTATGCATGTTGTGATTACAAACATTTTAACACTCATGTTTGACTTTAATTATATATTGACAGAATTCACAATTGGAATTTGGACTTTTATACATAAAACAAGTATTAAAGCTTTTTTGGATTTAACACTGCCCACTTCAAAGAGTTTGACCCTGTGAACCATGATTTGCATATTTACAAGTTTGTTGACTTAGTCTTTGAAAAATAAATAGAATAGAAAAATGAAATTTGTGATAAGTTCCATAAACTGTACATGTGAGTTTATATCTCATATGGACTTTCAAATATGGCTGAAAGAGAAAGAATAAGACTCAATGAAATGTTTTAAGTATGTTGTACCCACTACATATGAAGTACTTAGATATTTTATAGTAGTTTTCAGTGTCTGACAACAGAACACAAGCACCTAGCTGCCACTAAAACCCAAACTATGAAACTATTTTTCCAGCTATATTTTGGTGTGTTCTAAGAAGTTTACGTAAAACAAGTAGATGCTTCTAATCTACTTCATTCTTTATCATGGTTTCAGAGGGACTAAATGATAAGTGTGTGGTTTGGTTTCCATAATAGGACTGGGTCTGGAGCCTGAATGTAGTAACCTCTTCCCTATGCTCTTTCCTTTAACTGGTGTTACACCCAAGATCTAGTGAACATTTTTGGGCCCATATTTTTTTCACAAATGAGGAAACCAATTACAGAGGCCAGACCATTAACTCTCAAATAGCCAGTAAGTGTCAGAGTTATAGTAAAGACATCCAGGTTCTTAACCAGTACACTTTTGTCACTCAGGAACAATGAAATATGTGAGATGGAGAGGACAGAGCACATTGAGAAGAAATACACCTAAGAAGACACTACATAATCTCTCCATAGAAATTCAAGACTATATCACATCCACATATATCTCTATCATCTATATGTCTATCTAAGTATACATCTATGGCCACTATTGCTACTGTGTAAAAGAAATAATATGGAAAAAAGAACAAATCACTAAGAGTTTGAAAACTGTAATTTAAAACTTTGGAAAGTACCAAAGTACAGAGCAAAATGTAAAGAGGGGGGAAAAAGAGAAAGCTTAGGATGTATTAAGAATCAATCCACCTGAAGAACAGCAACTATCTAATAAATGCCGAGAAAACAGAGAAACAGAAGTAGTTAGAAAGGCTCTAAAAGAAAGGAGAAGACTGTCTCCTAGAACTGATGAATGTCTGGGGCTCTCAGATTTGAAGTGTCCACTGATTTCTTGGTCACTGGAATATAAGATAGCTTACACATAAATTTAACCCCATGAAATTTCAAAATACCACGTGTCGAGAGAAGCATATCATCCAGAACTGAATAACAAAAATTCAGACTAGCACATAAATCTTTCATTGGCACTAGTAGACATAAAATGGTAAGGACATAATTCCTTGTTTACTCTGAAGAAAATTACTTGGTTCTTACATATTTCCAAGCCCTCCCTGTTCCACCATTCTGGAATACCTTGCCTTCCAGCTTTTCCTTCAGTTTTAATGACCATATCTCTTTACATATCTTTATCTTTATATGGGACCCCTCAAGATAACGGTCATCACAGCAGCTTAGCATCCTCCTATGCTAACTGCAGACATTATTCAAAAGGCTTTTCCTCCAAACTCCAGATTACCTTTGTACTAACAATATTAGTTCTGAGCAATTCTACAATAATTAAATTAAATATCACAGTGTCACTCCCTCCAGATTTGGGGTAGCATCTTTGAACATGTCTAACTTGCGTTTCCTTCTTTGTATAATGTAGGAGACTAGAACATAGCACCTCAAAATATGCTCTTTTGTCATAAAAAATTATTTTAAGCTTATTATTTCAGGAAACAGCAGACACAGGAGAAACTCTGAAAGCAAAGAAGTTACTCTTTTGCAAGGAAAATTTACATTTATAAAGGAAGTCTCCACTTTTAATGGTTTCTCTTTCTCTCTTTGAACCAGGAAAAAAAGAAGACTAAATCACAAGGGAAAATTGTTATCCAAGAAAGTTCTGATGAAATCTGCATAATGAATCTCACCTTTGCTTACTATACTTTTCCTGGTCACATCCCATGAATGGCTGCTCTCCCATCTTTCTTTCTTTCTCTCAGTTGTATAGGACATTTAAATATGATTTCTAAGTCATTTCTTTAGAATTTACTTATTTCTCCCTTAATGTCTACTATGTCTATCTGAAGTATGTGTTTTAGTCACTTTTCTCTCATTGCTGGGATGAAATGCCCAACATCCAAAGTTGAGGAAGGAAAGGTTTATTTAACTCACAGTTTGTGGAGATTTCTGTCCCTAATCATCTGGCTCCAAGGCAGGGTGGTATGGCAGAGGGGGAATATTCCAAAACAACAGAAGACAGCAAAAGCAACAAGAGAAAAAGTGGGGAGCAAGCCTCTTTTCCTCCCTTATATCATATTCAGGCTACCCACTTCAGGAGAGTACAGCACTTACACCATCTCTGTGCCTTCTCTTGCACAGGTTCATGATATTTACAAAGTGAGGACCCTGGCCCCCTGCTGTATCACTTAGTTAAACTTCTAAACTTCTAAAACTGACACACTGAACAGAATCCTCAGAGCTGTAAGGGCATTTCCTCTACACACTGGAATGTGGAACTACTGAGCTACTTAGTTAAGCTTCTAGACTTCTCAAGTTAACACAATGTATCAAACATCACAGTATGCATGTTTATAATAGTGTTCATTTTTCTCTTGTTAATTTTTTACTACTGCCCTGGTTAAGATCTAAAATATTCTTCTAAAGCCTCATGTGTTTGGAAGATGATTGGATCATGGGGCAAAGGTATTCACCAGTGTATTCATCCATTGATAAATTCAGAAGCTGAATATACTATTAGGAGGCAGGGTCTGGTTAGAGATGGGTCAGTGGAGTCTTGATCTGGGATGTATTATTGGGGCCACCTCCTTCCTTCTGTCTCTGTTTTCTTCCTGCATGGACAGCTTTCCTCTGTGATGCCATTTCTGCCTTGGAGCCAGCTGACCATGGACTAAATCCTCAGGAGCCAAAATACACCTCTCCCTCTTTAAACTGTGGGTGTTAGGAGTTTTGTCTCAGTAATGGAAAAGTGATTAATACATTTATAGTCCAACCAAAAACTCAAAAGAGTAGATGGAAAATTACTTTCTACTCTCCTATAATAATCAGCTTTATTTTGATAAGTACTCAAATGCATTGCCATGTATCTCATCTCTGTGGAAATTTTTAAAAAATAAATTTAAAACTAATTCCTAGGCTAAAGCTCAGTGGTAGAATGCTTTTTGAGCGTGTGTAATGCTCGAGATTTGATGTCCAGTACAAAAATAGAAACTGGAACAAAAATAAAGGCTGAATTAGACAATCAATGTACCCTACCATTAATGGAAAATCAGAATGCAATAAAAGAAACCCTTCAAATTAGCAAGGAAAGATGGGATTATTTAAAAACAGTAGTAGGGACAATATATAACAATATTGACAAGGTAAAGTTTATCCATTTGACACACTTTATACCAGAAATCCCAGTAGGTTAGATGTGTATATGAAAAAACAACATAAAGCAAACAAGAGATTTTGAAAAATATGAGTGAGTCTCTGTTATCTGGGATATTGTTATTTCCCTAACAATGTAAAATGTAAAATCATAAAGAAAAGGCTTAACACTTAAACTAACAAAAAGTTTTAAATGTTTGTATGATATGGGTGGGAGCCAAGAAGGTCAAGCTCTGAAATGAAGGCAATTGGAAGGCCTCCAACAGGCCTTAGAAACAAAGTCTCTCTGATGTTATCCTTTCCTACTGTTTCCCACCGTGTTTCTCGAACCTCATTCTACTCTTCTAGACAGGAGAGCACAGAAACCAGAAGATTCTTCCCTAAGGTAGGTCGTATAAAGTAAGACCTTTCTTTCTTAAAGCAAGCCATAACACCTAGGAAGGTCATTTCCTTTACCCTCTATCCTTCACCCTTGGATGCTTACTCCATAGGGATTCTGACCCAAATCTAGATGGATGAAAAGCTACCCAGAGAGGGTGTAGCAGTCACTTTTCCATCACTGGGATAAAACACCTGAAATAAGAAACTTAAAGGAGGAGTGGTTCATTATGACTTACAGTTTTAGAAGTCTTAGCCTATGTGTAACTGGATCCAAAGCAGAAATGGCATGATGAAAAGGTAAGTTGGCGGTAAGCTGCACAACCCTCAGCATCCAGGAAGCAAGAAGAGAAGGGAGGAGACAGAAATAAGAAGGCTCCCTTCTAGGTCAGTTCCCAGAGACGACGTCTTTCAACCAAGTCCCATTTCTGAACATGTGAGACTTTGGGGGCATGTTGTAGATCTGAACTATAACAGGTACCAAGAAAAGCTGAAACAGACATGTCTTACTGGGATATCCCTCAGACTATTACCATTAAATCATATCCTAGTCACATTTCTACATGACTGTCCATTCTTCATGTAATGTGAGCATATAAATAGTTTTCATGGGTCTTTACATCTTTATTTCTGACCTATCACATAAAACTGGTAAAATAAATCTGTTATGTTTTTCTCCTCAAAACTTGTTTTTTGTTGCTGTGGTGTCAGCTATGACCTTTATAAAGGATGAAAAAAGGCACTATAACTTTCTTTCCCTACAGCAGAAAAACAAAAACCCTCAGTGAGTAGTCAAATGACAGAACATTATGAAATATTTTACAAGTTATATGCCAAAGTGGGTTAATATACTTAACACATAGTATTTTTTTTTAATTGGGGAAGGGAGCCAGTTACCCTGCATTATACTAGAAACCAGGGCACATTCTACAGAAAAATAAATGTGAATATCTCTTAAAAATATGAAAAATTTAACCTCAGATAATTTAAAAATGCAATTTAAAGTGCACTTAGTTTTCTCATTTATCAAACAAAAAACCATACAATTTTGACAACATATTCTGTTTTTATGAGAAATAGATATTCTGATAAATTAATAGTGCAAGTGGTATATGGTATGACCCAATGAAAGGAATTTGACACTCTTCAGCAAAATCATTGATCTTTCAAATAACCATCCTATATCTAAAGATCTAACCCAAAGATGCAATGATAAAAATGGGGAAATCCATGTTCAAAGAAGAGCATTATTTTTGAAATTCTAAAGGTATACTATCAGGAATTGGTTGAGTAGACCAGGGATCCCCAAACCCTAGCTATTCCATGTAGGAGCTGGGCCACGCAGGGATTGTTAAGAAATAGGCCACACAGAATAATATGAGTAACAGGTGAGCAAATAAAGTTTTATCTGTATTTACAGCTGAACCCCCTCACATTACCTCCTAAGCTCTATCTCCTGTCAGATCAGCAGTGGCATCATATTCTCACAGGTATGAGATCCCACTGTGAACTGCACATGTGAGGTATCTAGGCTATAAACATCTTATGAGAATCTAATGCCTGATGATCTAAGTTTGAGTGAGGCAGTGATGCTAGTGCTGAAGACCAGCTACAAATACAGATTAACATAGCATAGACATCTAACTGTACAGAGACCATAATACATTAATTGCCTGCAGATTCATATCAAAATCCTACCACCTAGAGGAAAGCAACAATTAAGCTGTATCTGGTGGCAGGTTTTAGATCAGAATCTGATGCTTCTTTTAGTGTGCACATGGTGCACCCATTATTTTACTTACTACTTTCATCTGTACCTCTTTCCTGCACTGGGCTTCAGTCACAATTTTAAAAAGCCCATGAGCTAACCCTAGCCAAAATGAGTAAAAAGTAAACGTCACTGGAGAGCTTCTTTAAAAGGTGGGGAAAGACCTAAGATGAGGTAGTAGAAGACTCTAACACTGCCAACAAATGAAAGTTGCATTTAAAAGAAAATACCAAGGTTCTTACCTAAATTATGGGTTTTTTGCATCAGTTGATTCACATGCTCCAAGCTCCTTTTGTATTGTATATGGAGATCAGATATCCAGTGAAGCCGTGAAACCTTCAAAATTGCTTCACCACATGGAGATGAAGAAGCCTGCCTTGAAAGACAAACCTTTGGATTTTTTCAATAGAAAAAAATGTGAACATGAAGAATAGAAACAATTATAGAAGGCCACCTCTTATCAAATATATTTGCATTGACAGTGTCATTCTTAACGACTAATTGCATTGCTAAAGCTAGGAAGCCTTTTTCTATTACTGAAGAATTGATCCTGCCTGCTGCTAAGGACATTTGGCTGCAGATCAAAAGGCAGTACCTTTTGCTCTTTCAGCTAGCACCATAACTAGATGAACTGATGAAACAGCAGAGGATAGAGAGGATTGGACACAACTGTTAGGATTCCTGAGTCACTGTGGTATGCCATCTGGATTAATTATTTCGACAACAAGGAAACAATATTGTTGTGTGATCTATTTTTCAGGAGGCTGTGCATTGGGAATGCTTTACATGCACTTTTCTTGTCAAGCAGCAGCAAATCTGAAGATCTATTCAAGTCTTTGAGTGATCAGATATTAGGAAAATTGTTTTGTGTTGGTATATGCATGGATAGAGTGGCTGCCATGGCTGCACAGCTTCCTGGTTTTACTACTCAGATCTAAGAGGTCATCTCTGAATGTGAATCTACACACTGTGTAATCTACAGAGAAATTCTAGCAAGTGGAAAAATGTCACGAGAACTTAATGTTTTGTAGGATGTGATTGAAGTCACCAACCACATTAATGTACGTGCCCTTAACTAACTTCTGTTCACACAGATCTGTGGGAAGATGGACATAGAGGACACATATTTTCTCCTATACACAGACATGAGATGGATTTCTGGAAGAATATCAATGGCCAAATTTTTTTGAGTCACAAGTTCAGCTCCAGAGATTTCTTTTAGAAAAATAGTAATCACTGGCAGCATGATTTCAATGACACATACTAGGTCAATTATGTGACATTTTCAACCTGCTCAACAAACTCAATATGTCACTTTAGGGGATAACTGTGTTCAAATTGCCAGATAAATTGGTTGCATTCAAAACCAAATTGGAATTATGGGGATGATGAGTGAATATTTAGATTTTTGGCATGCTTCAAACATTAGCAGAGATTTTAAAAGAGATGAAGCCAGGGCTTTCTTATTCCCAGCTGTTGTGATCACCTATCTCAGTTTTCAAAAGAATTTGAGCATTATCCTAACCATAAAAATGCCCAAAATGGGAAGGAATGGACCTGCATACATTTGTTCAACAATCCAGATAAACTGACTTTGTGCTAGAGAAGAAGCAATTGCTTGAGATCACAATAGTGGTGGCTGTATATTTTGAGACAACCTCAGATCTCCATGAATCCTGGATTAAAGTCAAAGTGGAATACCATGAGATTTCTATCAAAGCACTGAAAAGACTGCTTTCAACATTTTTTCCTGGTTAAGTAGAGTTTTTCTGGTGACAAGAACCAAAAGGGGATAGTGGACTAGACTGGACATAAGCAACACACTTTGGGTATCAGTGTATCCCCAGGTGGGTCTGCCTACTTACAGGAAAACAAGTTCAGGGCTTTCGCTGATTCTGCTTTATGGTGAGTTCCATAATTATTTCATTATATATAAAATATAATAATAATAGAAATAGACACACAGGACTTTTGCAGGGGGAACCCACTGGAATGCACTACACCCAGGACAGTTATTCCCAAAAGCATGGTGTAATTAGTGAGATCAGTAACGTGGAAGTGTCTGAGGCAGCAGCAAGAAGCCAGCAATTGGGTCTCCAACAGAAGACCAGTTCCAGTCTCCACATCCGGAGGCCAAGATCAGCTCCATACCCACCACAGTTCCCATGGCAATCTTGGCTGGAGTACACAGCATATTTCTGAGACCTGCCATGGATACAATCACAGAACAGTAAACACCAAAAGTATTTTACTACTTTTATTCTCCTTTGTTTGTTTAATTGGCTATCCCTTTCCTGTCTGTTTGGAAATTGTCTTGTTCTGTCTTTTATTTTGTGGTTATTTGGGGGCTTGGATTTTTTTCTTTTCTCCCCTCTCTTTCTTGAGTCTACTTTTTCTTTATTTTCTTTTTTCTTCCTTCTCCATTCTCCTTCTCTGTCTTCCTTCTTTTTTTGCTGTTTAGGTTTCTTACCTACCTTTTTTGTTTACTTCTATTGATCCTCTTTCTCTCTTTCCTTAACTACTTTATGAATTTAAACTTTCAAGTGAATAAACATTGTCTCTTCCCTTTGTGATTACTCTTTCACATCTATTTTATTCTTTCCCTCCTGTGTTCTCCAGTTTCCCAAAACTGGGGTGATTGTTCTTTGACCTCCAGCATTGACTTTATTATATTAGACCTCATTCATCACTTTATCCTCTCCCCTACCCATCTGAAACCCCACTTCCTGCAAAATGGTAAAATAGCTCCACTAAGGTGAAAATTGCCACGTACAAGTACATGGTATATATTTGATTTTGTTATATAACTTTAGAGTTTTCTCCTATGGTCAGTGGTAGCAGGTTAATGGTTATCATAGTTTGTCAGTAGCTATGCTGTACTTGAAACTATTGTTATTACTAACTGTACTACATTAACCAGGATATCATACATGTTATAGTCAGTTTTTCTGCTCCTTATGAAAATGCTGTGATTGTATGAGGTCATAATCACCACCACAAACAAGTACCAAAGGATTGGTGCTGAACCAAATAGTAACTTTGCATCCTTTACAAATTGGGAAGGTAGGTTCTTGGGATAGCTAAAAAGAACCACCTACATGTAGAGGACATCCCTGAAGAACAGACATCTCCTGGGGAAGTCTCAATACTAGTAATGAAGCTATCTATTATAATAAACTGGCAAGAATAAACATAGAAAACAAAATAATACAGAAAATAGAAAATGACAAGGCACAGAAGCAAAATGTAATCCCAGACCCCCATCCCACCTAGGAAAAGCCCAGAGTACAATGAGATAGACAAAACTGGAAATTGAACACTGGAACTTTCTGAAATGAAATCAACAGAAGTGAAAAACAAGTGGAAAAGGCTATGGAGAAAATAATCTCTTAGGTACAAAAAGAAATGATATTTAAAATCAAAGATATTAGAGACAACACAGATAAAAGAAGAGATGAGCTTAGAAAAATGTTAGAAACAAATACCCAACATAGGAAAGAAATGGGATCCATGAAACAAATCCAAGCAGAAATCCAAGAAATTAAAACCTCCATTGAAAGGTTGAAAGAGGTTGAGGATAGGATTTCAGACCTTGAAGACAGAATTACAGATAATGATCATGAAAAGAAAGATATCTTAAGATTAGCAAGAAACCAGGAAAAATCAATCCAACAGCTACAAGATAAAGCAAAGAAGCATAGCAAAAGATTGATTGGAGTCAATAAGAAAGCTGGAGCCATAAAAACTCTTCACAGAAATAATGGCAGAAAACCTCCCAAGCATGGATAAAGAATTTGACATCTAAATAAATGAAACATATGGAAATTCAAACAGCCATGACCAAAATAAAACTATACCAAGGCATAAAATAATCAAAATTCCAGAAATTCAGCCCAAGAATACAATACTACAAGCTGTTAGAGAAAAGAAAGTGATCACTTGTGAAGGAAAACCCATCAAAATTCTAATAGACTTATCAACACATACAGTTGAGTCAAAAACTTGGAGTGAAGGATTTCAAGTCCTGAAAGAAAAAAATTTCCAATGCAGATTGATATATCTGCAAAACTATCTTTCACAATTAGTGGAGGAATAACATACTTCTATGATGAAGAACAAATAAAGAAATTAATGATTACCAAACTAACCCTACAAACAATACTGAAAGGTATTGCAGACAGAGATAAAAATGACCACAATTCCAAGAACAACAACAACAAAAAAAAAACCAGTAGGCAGGGCAAACAATTAGAGGGGAAAACCAGGAAACCCACAGCAGGAAAATATAATGACAAAGATAAGCCAACACATATCTGTTATAACCAAAAAGAAACACTGGCAGAAGAGGTCAAGAAACAAGATATGCTGTGTGCAAGAAACACATTTAACTAAAAAAGAAATTCATAGGCTGAAAAAATCAAAAGATGGAAAACAATCTTCCAAGCAATAGGAACTGTAAAAAAAGCAGGGGTAGCTATTCTTTTAACAGACAATATGAACTTCAAATCAACAATGATCAAAAGAGATAAAGACGGTCACTACACACTTTTCAGGGGAAAACATCATGAGGAAGAGATAGCAATCATAAGTATGTGTGCACCAAATATAGGAGTACCCACCTATATAAGGCAATTCTTAATCAACATGAAAAATTAAATAAGCAATAAACATAATTGTAATAGGAGACCTTAATACCCCATTGTCACAGTGATGGAGGAAAAGCAGAAAAGAATGAATGGAAAAAGAAAAGAAAAAATGTATATGATAGATAGATAATATATACATGTATAGTGGTTAAGATAGCTATACTACTAATTGTTATTAGTTCATTGTAAAGGAAGGTTTGTGCTTCTATCATTTGATCAGTTTTTTATGCCTATATCTTGTCATCTGAGCAACTACTTTGAAGATAGTATGCAATCTGCTAACCATTGTTACTCTCCTTCTGAGCTTTTGTATATTGTATTACTCTCCTTCTGAAATTTTGTATTATTGTTTTTAGTGTTTTTTCTCTTTAAAATAAAAAAAGAGGACATTCAAAGCTAAATAGATATATGCCAAGAGAAAACAACAAAGACATCCAGAGAAAATGCCAAATGTGGAGACAGGAGTAATACATTTGTAAGCCAAAGATTGTCAGCAAACATCAGGGGAAGGCACAGAACTGATTTTCTCTGAGAACCTTTGGAAGAACCAACCGATCCGATACCTTATGAACTTCAACCTTCTAGTACTGTAAGACAATAAATTTCTCTGATCTGTAGTATTCTGTGACAGCTGCCCCAGCAGACTGTGTGCAAGAAACACATTTGGTCAGTGCATCATTACTGACCAAATCAGTCACAAAGCCAGCCAGGACTGAAAGGGAATCTAAGGAGAAGTGTTAAAATTTCTTTTGTGTATCATTAAGCAATCACAGATATAGAAACAGAGGCTACGGCTACTTTGTTTTCCATTGTGTTCCCATTTATTTATTTTTATTTTTTTATTTTTTTGGTTTTTCTCCGGTACCGGGAACCAAACTCACGACCTTGCACTTGCCAGGCAGGAGCTTTTGCCGCTGAGCTAAATCCCCTGCCCCTTGTGTTCCCATTTATTGAGAGAAGGAAAATAAGGTTTTTCATCTAAAAATAATAGAATTAAAGTGTGCAGTGGATGTGATGCATTTAAATCATCTTGAAACCACCACCTGCCTCACACACACAGTGCTCTGTGGAAAAAATATCTATCACAAAATCAGTTCTTGGCACCCAAAATGGTGGAGCCATGGAAGTAGGATACACCATTTCTGTGTAATTGAGTACCATGGAGCTGTAAAAACAAATGGGAAATACCTTTATAGAGTGAAAATGGGAATCGTGCTATGGAATGATCTTCAGTACAAATTTAAGAAATTTTAAAAATGGAGAATACACTATTCATCTTTCTGATCTTGACTCCTTCCACTTAGTATAATACCCTACATTTCCACGGATGACAATTTGTTTTTAATATATATATATATATATATATATATATATATATATATATAT
>NW_004955468.1:8524031-8597417 GCF_000276665.1 Chinchilla lanigera | reverse complement strand
GGAAAGAGAGACAGAGACAGAGAAGAGAAAGAGACAGAGAGAGACAGAGACAGAGAAGAAAAATATAAGTGATTATCAGAGACTGCGACTAGCAAGTGAGATCAGAAGAGGAGAGATATTGATCAGAAGAAAATGAAGTTTCAGTTAGACTAGAGGAAAAAGTTTTAATGATCTATTATATTACATGGTGACCACAGTAAAATAATAATAATAATAATAACCATTGTGTTATGGCTTGTGTGTTGACGTCTTCCCAAAGGCTCATGTGGTCATAAGTGGGGCTTTTCAGAAGTGAATGGATCTAGAGTGTGTAATGCTAGGACTCAGGGTGTGTAATTACTGAATTAGTCCACTGATTTCTTTGGCGTAGGTCTAGGTGTGGATAATGGGAAGTCCCACCCAGGATAAAATGTAAGGGACAAAAGAGGGCTCATCTTTGTGCTTGCTGCTGCTTGCTGCTTTTTGCTACCACCTGCCTTGTCCATCATATACACCATGAACTATTTTTTCTGCTCTGAGATGCCCTTCTTTCATGCCACTTGGTCTTAGAGACAGTCTGCTATGCACTGAAACCTCTACAAACTGTGATCCAAAGTAAACCTTTCTTCTTCTAACTTTGGGTGTTGGATATTTTGTCCTAGCAGTGAGGAAAGTAACTAAGATACTTTGCATGTTTTTAAACAGCTAAATATATATTAGTGTTTTTAGCACAAAATAATTTGGTGAGGTGATATGTTAATTAACTTGCTTAAATCTTTCCATAATGTGTACATAGATCAAAATATATTGTAGCCCATAAATGTACACAACTATAATTTTTCAATTAAAACCAAATGAAAAAGTTAACATGCAAGAAAAGTTAATATGCCCAGTATTCTATGATCAACAAAATACAAATATATATACTCAAATTGTATACATAAATGTGTATTTAATGTTGTAATTTCCTTATATTAAAAAGATGAAAATGGCTATTGTGTCAACTATGTCTATAACAATGCTGTATTACAAACTATACATTTTTATCCATAATCATATGTAATCTTATGTCACTGAGTATCTTAAAACAATACTCATTTAATCCTATGGAGAAATAGCATTCTTCCATGAAGGTGAGGTAGTGGAAAGGAATAAATAATTACATAGAAGTAATTTAATTTAATGTAGCTATTATAGATCTAAGGGTGGTAGGGTTGAAGGAAAAATGAATAAAATGTTATCAACTGTATATCCAGTTAGGGATGTAAACCATGGGTTTGTAAACTCTGACATATAGGCCAAATCCAGCCCAGTCTATTTTTGTATAGAATGTGACATAAGGAGGGATTTTACATTTTTAAATGGTTTGGAATATTTTCTCTAGATCTGTGAGGTATGCTAATGGTGTTTGATTGGGATTGCTTCAAATTTGTATAGCGATTTGGAAGTATGGTCGTTTTCACTATGTTGGTTCTTCCTATCCATGAGGAAGGGAAATCTTTACATTTTCTGAAACCATTTTTGATCTCTTTTTCAGTATACTGTAATTTTTAATGCAGAGAAATTTTACTTCCTTTGTTAGCTTGATTCCTAAGTATTTTATTTTCTTTTAGATGCTTTTGTGAAGGGTGTTGTTTCCCTAATTTCTCTCAGTGTGTTTGTTGTTTGTGTACAGGCTGTTGATTTTTGAATGTTGACTTTGTATCCAGATATACTACTGAGTTTGGTTATTAAATCTAAAAGTCTTTTGGTGGAGTTTTGGATGTCTTCTATGTAGAGTATCAAGTCATCTGCAAATATTGATAATTTAACTTCCTCCTTTCCCATCATTATTTTACTTCTTTTTCTTATCTAATTGCTTTGGCTAATGTTTCTAGAACTATGTTAAATAGGAGTGGTGATAGTGGACATCCTTGTTTTATTCCTGATTTTAGAGTGAAGGGAGGAATGCAGGAAATGAAGGAAAGGAAAAGAAAAAAATTATAAAAGAAGAATAAAATGGAAACAAAGCCTTGAAAATGAGGAAAGGAAGAGGGATTGAAAGGATAGGATGGGTTATGAAAAAAGAGGAACCAGGATATAGCATGTATAGATATAAATTGCCTATTGTGAATGTGATCATATCTAATGTATGTGATGTATATCTAAATGGAACAAAAAAACTTAATTTTAAAAATGGTTTGAAAAATGAGAAGGAAAACATACAGAGACTGTGGTCCACAAGTCCTAAAATATTTCCTCATGACTTCTGCCATAATTACACACAGAGAAGATGTTCTAAGTACCTTTTAATCACAATAATTTGATTATATATTCACAATGGAATATACCTTGGTGATGAAAAGGGGCTATGAAAAAAACCCTTTTTAGTAACCTTATTTCTGTTGTTAGCATTGTCATTGTTAGTCTAAAACTACTGTATATGTAATGTGGGGTAGAATAAATTATTAATCATATTTACTTTATTAAGAACTAGCATTTTTGTTATTGGAGAAAAATTGCAGTATGCTGAAAAAGAGATCAAAATGGTATCAGAAAATGTAAAGATTTCCCTTGCTCATGGATAGGAAGAACCAACATAGCGAAAATGATCATACTTCCAAATTGCTATACAGATTTAAAGCAATCCCAATCCAAACACCATTAGCATACCTCACAGATCAATTTTTGTTAATGGAGAAAATATTGGAGAAAAATATATAGAAAAATATTTTATCAATCAGATAAAATAAAATCATATAGTTAAAAGAATATAAATTAAGAGTATCATTCTGATCTCATTTTATATATTATCTTAACATTTTTTCCAACCCCTAAAAACAAATCCAGTAGCTTAATTAAATAGAAAGATATCCCATGTTCCTGGTCTGAAACATTCACTCTCAGTACAATGTCATTTCTTTTCAAATGTATCTAACATTCAGTGCAATTTCCTTCAAATTTTCAGAAACTGACATTCAGCTTATAACATTTATAGGGAAATGGAAGGTCAAAATTTATAGAGAAATCTGTAAAGTCAAAAGAATTTTGAGAAGAAAAAGCCAGGTGTGGTGCTTCATTCCTCTAATCTCAACATTTGGGAAGCTGAGGGGCTGGGAATTTAGCTCAGAGGCACAGCACCTGCCTGGCAAGTGGGAGGTCATGAGTTTGATTCTCGGTACTGGAAAAGAAAAAGAAAAAAAAAAACATTTGGGAAGCTGAGTGAGAAGGATCATGGTAAGGCCAACCTAAACCACAAAGTGAGTTCAATGCCAGTCTGAGCTACATAAGGAGATCCTGTCTCAAAAACAAAAACCAAAACAATGAAGAAGAAAAAGAGAAAAAGTCCGAGGATTTTCATCATCTTATTTGAAGACATACATACTATATATTATATCTCAATAAAAAACTACAGTAGTGTAGAGGAAATGATGTTGGTTTAAAGAAAAAATTCAATGGAATAGAAAATGGAGTCCAAAACTAGAGCCATACAGCAGTGATCCCTACTCAGGATCCTAAGGAAAGGGTAGTCTGCAAAATATGATGCTAGAACAGCTATATAGTGTTATGGAAAAAGTGAACCTAAATAATTATCTCACACCATATAAAATAAAAGAAAGTCTAAATTCACTATAAATATGAAACTAAAACTATAAGCTCCTAGAAGAATATAAAAAAAATGCCAAAAAATCAATTCTTTGCAACCTTGTAGTACGCACAACTTTTGATAGGAAACAAACTGTATAAACTATAAAAGGAAAAAAATTGATTCACTGTACTTCTTTAAAATTAAAGATATCTGCTTTTGAAAGACACTGTTATGGACATTAAGAAAAAGGACACAATTTGAGACAAATGTTTCCTGAACATTCATTCAATGAAGGATTTGTATTCAGAATACATAGAACTCTTACAAGCTAATAAGAACAAAAAGAAAAACGTTTTTTTAAATGGGTACTGAATTTGAACAAAGAAATAAAATAAATGTAAGTAATCACATAAAAAACTATGATCAGTTGTCTTTTAATTGGCAAACATGCCATTGGCACATCTTAGTGCATTCATATCGTGGAATAGTACTTACCAATAACAACAAAAGAATTATTGACATATGCAATGTATTGCAGTGCATTTGTCTCTGCTGGCAAAAAATACCTGAAATCCACAATTTAAATGAGAGGTTTAATTGTTCATCAGAGGTTCTAGCCCATGCCTGTAATTATATACTGGGATTTATTAGGAAGGCACATAGGATCAGAAACAGGATAGTTCACAGGGCCCATCAGCATAGCCCAAGAAGCTGGAAGCCACAGAACAAGAGGAATCAAGAGAGTTACTGGTATATGTCCATGTGGAAAGGAAACTGGGGTCTGATGTCCATAGGGTATGCAGGTAGCAAAAGACCCACCTGCTCAAAAAGAATGGAGTTTTGCAAAGCACATCCAACTCCTTCCTTTTTGTCCTTTTATTCCATCCAGGCCTCAGCCTATTGGACGGTGCTACTCACAACCAGGGTGGTTCTTTGTCACTCAGTCTGGTGGCCTATATGCCAGTCATCTCTGGACACCATTACCTATGGACCCACCTAAAAGTGTGCTTTTCTAATCTGCTAAGCATCTCTTTATTCAGTCAAATTGGCAAACATGATTAAAAGTCACATTCACTAACTTGGATAAATCCTCAGCTAAAAACACTGAGTGAAAAAACCCAATCTCAAAAGGTCATATGCTACATTAATTCTTTTGCACAATATTCATGAAATGACAAAAACTATAAAAATGTGGATATAATTCATGGTTGTTAGGGGGCTGGGACTTATGGATAGGAGGAAAATAGGTTGGGATACAAAAGGCACACTCTTGGTGTTCTTGTCACGATGAAGATGTCCTATACCTTGACTGCATCAATGTTAATTTCCTGGCTGTGATACTGTACTTTAGTTTCACAAGATGTTACTACTGGGTGGGAGAATTTTATTTCTTAAAACTTCATGTAAGTCTAGAATTATCTTTAAAGAGCTCAATAATTTAAAGGATACCTTTCAATTTAAGGAGATAAATAAAACAAGTATATAGTCTTTTCTGTGGGTATGGTTTTCAGTGTAGCCAGATTTGTTAAGAGAAAAGTTCTCTTTAGAGACACACTTAAAAACGAAGAAGTCCAGGGAGGCAGAGGCAGGAGGATCACTGTGAGTTCAAGGCCTATGTAGTGAGTTCAAGGCCAGCCTGAACTGCATAGTGAGACACATTGTCTCAAAAAATGAGGATGAAGAAGAAGAGAAGCAGAAGGAAAAGGAAGAGAAAGAGGAGGAGGAGGAGGAGGCCTGATGACATTCAAGTATCCCCATCCATAACTCTTATGAAGTAGCTGATATTGTCATGGTCGTCAGGGCTGCTATTATCATACAGAGGGAGACAGTGAGACAGCATGGGAAGTTTCACCCCTGAAGCAGTTTCATCCAAAAAAAAAAAAAAAAAATCAAACCTGAACCTGACCAAGATCTAGATTTAATTACAAATACATAGAAAATGTAGGGGACAAATTAACATTTTAAGTGTTAACACCATCACAAAATCAATGGTGTTAGACACTCTTTAAAACAAAAGATCCAGCAGTTTCTACAACAACCACAGCAATCTTAGCAACCACCACCACAGCCCAAAAGTCAAGAAACAAAAATACGGAAGGGAAGTAAATTAAAAGAAATACAAAACAAAGCAGAAGATGTTCCAGCCAATCACAATGCTTGGATCTGCTGTGAATCTATGTTTGAGAATCATCCATACGACAATGGAAGAAATGTGAACTTTGATTGATAGCTGACCCTACTAAGAAATTGGTAATATTTTAAGTATGAAAATTGTACTGATTATAATTCTCAAAACAATTTCTTAAAAACTGCATAGATTCAGCTTGAAATATATACAGATAAAGTTTTAGAGATCTGAGAGTTGCTCTCGAATAATCTGGTATGGAGGACAGAAAGTAGGATGGAGTAGAGATAAAAAAACATAGGCCATGTGTCAGTAATTGCTGAAGCTGAGTGATTAGTACATGAGGAGATGGTTATACTAGTCACTCTATTTTCATATATTTGAAATTGCTAATAAAATGTTTTTAGAATAAACACATGGAATAATCCAATATATCTCAACTTGGTCTCTGCAAGAATACTACATCATGAAATTTGGGGACCTATTGTCTCCAGGATACATTGTACAGGATATAAAAATGACAAGGTATGTCCTCCTCTCCCCAGGATGCAGGACATATTTATGAGTCTTTTCAACTTCGTCTCATCGGAGATGTTATTGGACATAGACTTCTCTGTAGGCAAGAAATTCATTTTCATAAGGAAAATGATAAATTTATTGTTTATCCATTTATTGTTTATCCTGTTATAAATGCTTTGTGAATATAAAAGAAGATACAATGTACAAGGGTCATACAAAGACAGTGTGTATCTGTGCATCTTTTATATCAAGTTACCTATCTCAAATAGCTCTATATGACAAGAGATTAAGGACAGTCTCCTGACAGTTTGGTTTAAAGAGATTTTTTCATAAGTAAAGAGTGCAAGTAGCAAGTAACATCTTACCTAACTGGAGACAAAACAAATGTTGACAGCTTCCTAAGTATTTAAGAACAACAAAACAAACCCAAATCAAGAAAATACCGCTCTGTATATGCATCAGACTCACACAAGGGAAGATACAAAGCTTCCAATTTCCTTGAGTTCACAGGAACTTAAAGGCTTTGAGAAAGGAAAAGGGACCATAGAGCTTTCTGGATATGATGATGCTCAAAGCAGAAGGATCAAGGCTCCTGGGTTAACTCTTGAGTCTTCTTTGAACAGAAGGATGAAGAGACGATATGGCAGCCTCGCCATAAAGCTGCAGAAGTTTTGCAGTAAAAGAACAGTGTGCTCTGCAAAACAAACTGAGCTGCGCACAGGAAGCCCCCATGGATAGGAAGCAGAGAAAATATCAACAGTCTGAAACTTCAGACGGATATACCACCCTTTGTGGGAACTAATTTAGGCTTCTTCCAAACTTCAACACAAAGGGCCAACTGGATAGGTATAATAAAGACATCCCCTTCTCTAGCCTCCAATTATAATTCTATGCAATGGGGACTTTCATTGTTACTCAACAGCCAAGGAGATAGTTGTTTTCAGGTGTGGTTTTATCTTCTGGGTCACTTTAAGACTGTGATGATAGAGTAGAGGTCTCTATTCTCTATATGCAGATTACACTTATACATTAGATTATATTACACTAAATTACGTTAGATTAGAGGTGGAAGACAACTTTCCTTGTCCTCTGGCAACAAGTTACCTTGCCCTCTGGCCCCACAGCTGTGCCATGCATGTTTGTGTGAAACTTACTATGAGCCAGAGAGGAAGACCATAAGATACAGGTAGAACAGATTAATCTTATTTCTGCCTTCATAGGATTTGCAGCTTAGTGGAGGACACAGATACGAATTCTGCAATTGTACCAATAAACACAGGGCCATAAATGGGAGAAAATTATAAGAAATTCTATACACTAGATATCTGTTTCATATTGTGGGGCCCAGGAAGGTCTTTTTGAAGCTAAGTCTGACTGCATGCGTAAGAGTTAGACATGAAAAGAGAGGTAGATGCATCTTCCAAGTAAGCCTTTGCAAAAATTGCTTCATCTGGGAAAAGAGAACAGTATAGCCAGGGACCTTTAAGTAAGGAGAGGGACATGAGATGTCATCTGAAAAGTGAGAAGAATGTAGTAAGAAATAAAGGACTAGGCTTCTGCAGAGAAAGCATGGATGCTGACACTAGTGAGTGGAACCACTGGCCACGTGTTTCTTTTGTGGAGGTTCCACCCTGGGTTTGAAGGATTTGAGGTGAGGAGATGATGTGGACTGTACATGCTAGGCAGAAGCTGTCCCTGTATTTTATTAAAATATTATAGAGCTAGGGAAAGGAGATAAAAATGAGGAAAATGTCAAACAATGACTCTGAAGACCCAAAGCCCTCGTATGTTTTCCAACCAATACATGCCAACTGAATTGAAGGCAGACCATGGGCCACCCAGGAATTCTAGCTTCCTAAGCTTTGATCACTTCCTATGGCTCCTTTCCCATAGGTGTGAAGCCAGCTGGCACCTCATCACCTAACAATCCAAAGGACTTACCCTGTCCTGGGACACATATAGGGCGGTGCGTGCCTTCACTGCACTTGCTATGATGGGACCTCACGCATTGCCTGTGTCCTAGCTCAGCTCCACTGGGTTCCTGGAGGCCTTGATTCACTGGCTGCCTAGGGATAGGATGGTCCATTAACACAATGAATTCAACCTGCACATGCAAAGGCACTGACACACCGTAAGGTGAATTTTAAACACTGAGAAGCACGAAATGAAAAAAAGCCAATAGATAAATTTCTTGACCTTCCTCCCTTAAAATGGACTGTCTAGAACACTGTATATGCATCTGTCCTCTGACAGACACTAGATGGGTGACCACCTGACGTGCTCAAGAACCCATAGCTAGTAACATATTACCTTGTATTTTCTTTTTCTCCCCTGCTTCTCTTCTCTACAATCATTTTACTTTCTGGGATTGTATCTTCTAATAAAGCATCAGCATGCCATCTTGCTGTGGGATTGTTTCCTAGGTTAAGATGCCTACTTCTAGATGTTGAAGCAGTGTGTTGAGAAGTTTGAATGCAGCCCAAACCTAGTAAACAAGAGTGCTGTGGTCCATTTGCAAGGTATCCCAGTGTGAGCAAAGTTGCCCACTACCTGTTATCCCCCAACTATCTGTCTATAGTCAATGTGTTGGATGTCATTATGATGATGATAGTTATGATGATGATACTGATAAGAAAAAGGAGAAGTTTCTGTGTTCCAGTGTATTAAGATCTTCATACATTTCATCTCATTAAGTGATTGTAATAGCTCTGTAGGCATATGCTTTCTCCAAACCTTATTTATAGAGATTGAATTACTAGACTCAGAGAAGTTGAGTAACTAGCCTATGATCACAAAATTAAGACTTAGTAGAGTCAGGCTTTGAGTGTAGGCTGTCTGGCTCCTGAGTCTGTCCCCTGATCCAAGTTCAATGGAGTTCACTATTAGCAGACAGGCTCTGATTTCCAGGCCATGCCAAGCATTGTCGAGATGATATGCTGTTTTTGGTCACTTGTGCCAGACAGGGCACTACACCTTCCTGAAGCTTTTTCCTTCCATAACTTGGGGGAAGACCCTGAATCAAAGATGGACACTGATCAAGTTAGGTAAATGAGTCCTAGGTGTACTGCAAGGCTTCTCTTCTTCCCTTGAAATAATCACTGCCAGTGTTTACTACCCAGCTCCAGGTCACATATAGTGGGGGTATCCAAGACATGTCACATTTCATTACCCCTTTCTAAAGTTCAACAGATATAACACCCACAGAGCTTCTACTAACAGGCTCTAGTAGTCAAGGAAGTGTCTTAGGTTCAATAGAGTGGCATTAGGCATCTCTAAAGAGCACTCCTTTTAGAGAAACACACTCTACTCATAAGGGTCAGAACTGTCTTACAACATGGACATCAGCAATTCCTTCACCATCACCAAAATGCCGAGACCATAGAGCCGACTCGCCATAGCCTGGACTACTCGCCAGATTGAAGACATACAACCTCCAAGGGAGGAGGAACCTTCAGTGGTTAATTTCCCGCCTCTATTGCTGGTTATTAACATGGGACTCTGATTACGAATTAGATTCTCTGCGAGAGATTCGACTTATAATTTAAGAACTTTTGCTGTACAACCATTGCAAAACAATTACATAAAGATTAATTAGCAAATTCCCGAAACAGTAGTAAACAGCAAAGTAGTTTAATTAAAACTATTATCTCCAAATCTGAACTTTAATAACAGCTGTAGCCCAGGGAGGAATAAGAGGCTTGCCAGCACAATATAGGGAAAAGGGAAGAATGTCCTTTGGCACTAGGATTCAGCTGTTCACATCTCTGCTTCTACTGTCCTGGTTAATTACTCTTGAGGACTCTGCAGACTTTTGTGAGGTCCCCAGTCTCTCTTCTGGGCATCTGTCTGTGGCCTTGAGATCCCCTGCAGACAAACCTGTTATAATCAGCCTGCCTCTGATAAAATGCCTTTAATCTTCAAAAAAGATCTAGGCAGCAGGTGGTACAAAGAGTAAGACTTTCTAGTGGGGAATTCATGAAACTTGGATTTGTTGGATAAACATCTGTAGCAGTGACTCTTGCCTTCCAGAACACAATGATAAATTTTATCCCAAAAGACTACTCAGCACAAAAGTTTTGGGAAAAGAATACAATAAAAATTAAATGAATAATAGCACCAATTAAGTAACCCCCCCACACACACACACTGCACCTCATCACAAATTGTCACAAGACCCTCATGAAGCCACATCACCTTTATCCTCAAGCAGAAGAACTTCTGAAGCCCAGTACCTGGGGAGTTTGCTCTTTTCCAGCTGGAGGTCAATTTGTTTTCCTTAAGACTACCTGGTCTCCTTTGGTGCTGCAACAAGGAAGGCTTTAACCCATTTACAGTAAAGAATTTCATCATTGTGAGCCTGGGATGGATGACAGCATAGAATTGACAATGACTGATTTCTCCAAACCATTCCATCAGTAGATGTATCCCAATTCTGAGACCTTGCCCTCAATTGGAATAGTCAGTGCCTGAGCAACTCCACACAGCACAGCAGCTAGTTAGCCAAGTCTAGTCTGACATGGAGTTCCTCAGGAGCAAACTGCGTCACTCCTTCCTGTCCTGGATTTGAACTATTGTCATAGGTGAGTGGCTTGGAAGCCACTTTCAGATCTACTTTACCCATTCCATGCATGCTACCTCAGCCTCACACATACTTGGGGACCCACGAATTGGTTTACCATTGTCCTAATACAAGGTCCTGGCAGAGTCAGACTGTCTCCCTGCAGCCTGGCTTTTTGTTCTGCTGCACTCCAGGAATTATGCAAATCACAGCTATTAGTGTAACAGCTTCTGCAGATTTCAGAAGATGGGGTGGAGGGGTATAACCACAAAATCTCTGTGCTTGGTCAAAAGACCATGAATTTCCCCATATTCCTCATTTACTCTCTTATCAATATGATATTTATGCATCAGAAGCCTGGTTTTTTTTTTTTGTCATATGAATATCTATAAAAGAGACATTAGTCAGTTGGCAGAAACCTTGGAAACTGCAACCATGAAAGAGACTAGGAGAAAAGCCCGAGGTGGGTCAGGATGGGGGGGAAGAGAGAAAAACATTGATTTGGGGAAGTACTCCAGAAGACCTTGGCAGGGGTCTGCCTCTGGGGAGAGGCTCACGCTAATGTGGGACAAACTCAGCTCCAGACCCATTCTAAACACTCCCTGCTCGCCACCCACAATGCCATGTTCCTGCCCTCATTCACCTTCTCGAGGACAGGAGTTGTGTAAATCCCCCCTACCCCTTCTATACACTAGGCAATGTGCAGACACGAAGCCAGCATGCAGGGAGAACATGGTGAACCTGGGAAGCTGTGTGTGCCATCATTTCAGTCAGAATGCAGTAGTCCTGGTCCCTCTAAGGGGAACTCAGTCACACCTATCAGTCATGATCCCCAAAGGAAGAGATGGCATGTCAGTATCAGCGGTCTTAATAAAGTGATATTCAGCAAAGACTTATGTGAGGCCATGACTACTTAGGCCTTAAAGCTCATGGGGAGCAAGTTATGGCCAGTTCTCAGCAAGAGGGACCTTGAGAGGGAAAACTCAGCCACCCTGAGGCAGTGCTCTAAAAGGAGGAAACAGGAGGAAGAAATGCTAACTTCCCTCTTTTCTTCCTCTGCTGTGCTTCAACTGATCCTTATGGGCTGAAGGCATGGAAATCACTTGATCAGGTCACCTCCTGGATCATGGAGCATGGTGGAATATTTCCTGTAGACCATGCTGTGGTCAGGACCCCCTGGACTGATCTCTTTTGCAAGGTTAAAAAAAAAAACAATTATGGCAAACACAGCAGACTACCCTGGTGCCCTGAAATGTCCCCCCTCAGCTTCTGTCTAATTAGAGTTCCTTCCCAGCTCATTCATCTGCCACTGAGGTTGTGCCTCTTTGAGGTTGATCTACTTTCTGTTCTAAGGCTCAGTCTGATTCCATGAGGCAACCTAGAAGGGTGGGCCTCACACTCCAGGGACAGGCCTCAAACCAACAAAAGGAAATGGGAGACGGTGGCTGAATCGCTGTTTCTCATCTCCCCAGAAGACATACTGTTCCTGTTATGTCAGATGCTGAACTTGAACTCATGTTTTCCACAATGGCAATTTTATTAATGTGCCCTTCCCTGCCTCTCACCTTGTCTCTCACTGTTGTTTCTTGCAGTTATCTCAGAAATAACTTGCACTCAAGATGTTTTTTGAGCTTCTGCTTTTAGAGAACTCAACTACAGCAGATGAACTAGTCAATAAATGTTGCTGGGGCAATTAATTATATATGTAAAGAAATATGACATTGGATCCCTACCCCACGATGTACACAAAAATCAATTCCTGATAGATTAAAGACTTCAGCATAAAAGGCCAAAGCTTGAAATGGTTAGAAGTGTATATTTATAACCTTGATGTAGGGAGGATATATTAACAAAATGTCAAAATTGGTAGCTACAGAAAATTGATAATTGTAACATTATAATTAAGAGCTTCCATTTATCAAAAGATATAAAGAATATGAAAAGGCAGATCAAAAGAAGGTACTTATAATGCTCAAAAAATAAAGGACTATAATTCAAAATATCCTAGGAAAGGAGCCAGGCATGATGACCTATGTTTGTAGTTCCATCTACTCAAAAGCTGACACAGGAAGATTGCTTAAGACCAGGATTTGAGGCCAGTCTGGAAAACATAGTAAGTCCTCTGAAACAACACTTATAGACTCTAAAATATCTTAAGAGAAATTAATAATGAAAAATGAATTTAAAAATATAAACCACAGAGAACACAAAAATAACCACAAATACATAAAAAAGACTCACAATCAAATTATTAGTCAGAAAAATACAAGTTAAAACCAAATATGACTGTCACGAAAGGCAATAAAACATAGCAGTTGAAAGCAAAGCCAAAAAATCTAGTGGGGTCGAATTTTGGCTTTGCTGTGTACTTGCTATTGATCTTGCTTACATTACTTCACCACTATTTGCTATAGCTTTCTAGGTATGAAACACAAATAACAGTAGCTCTTACCTCATAAAACGGCTGCTCTGCTAAAATGAGAGAGGACATGCAAAGCACTTAGCATAGTGTCTCACAAGTAGTAAATGTGAAAACTGTTTTCAAAAACAATCCTCAGAGCATACAATTCATGCTTAACAGGAATACAAGATTGCAGGTCTTTATTTTGTGTGACCTAAAATGTTGCCTTCAAGGAACATTCAGGTGACCTACTCAGGAAGGAACTGTTCCTTCAAGCAGAAAGTATGTTTACCGTATTGCAATTTTTTACAAAAACAATAAAAGATATTAGCAGCATGGAAGTCTTCATGATCCAAGACATCTGACAATAAATTTTGTATTTAATGCAGAGTGGCTGCAGAGTTGCTGTTCTGGGATTGAAATGAAGCAGAAATCCTGAAAAACATTTAGGATTTAAAATTTTATATTTTATTCATCCCCTGCATTCACAAATGGCAGGTATCCCAGGACTAGCACACCCAGATAGGAGTGGTGGCCAGTGGGGTGGTGTAGACCAACCTGAGAATGTGGCCATGCTAAAGATAGAGCACCACATCCCCCTGGTAGTCTCCTGAGGACTTTGGATGCAAGGTGAACTGAGAAAATTTATTTATGAGCTGAGAAAATTCTAGCATGCATGTGGATATTAACATCAGGAGCACTCTGGGAAATGAAACCATGACAGACTGGTGGTGGGTCCAGTCCCACCTCTATGTGTTACTTGGATACTATGATAAATTTCTCATCTTTCAAGGAGCATCTCCAGCACTTTGTGGCATGTCATTGAAGCTCCACAGATGCAAGTAACTTGTCCTGAGGATGCACAGATGCCTGACTCTGTGCTAAATTATTAATAATTTTTCCTGATTGAATCTAAATGGAAAGATACCAAGAACTGAAGAGTATCTGAGATAGGGGATGGTAAATCTGTATCAGACCAAGATTAAGTGAAGTCTTTAAGAAAGCACTGCAAGCTTGATAAAGTCAGCTTTGTTTCTCAAGTCAGGTTCCAGTGGGCTTAAGGGAGCAGGTGTTATCACTGAACTAAGACCAAGGTGAGCCCCTCTGTATATCTGGGACAAAGCCCAACAGAACCTGCCTAGGCTGGGAAGAGTGCACAGCCAGAGGGAGGAGGCATTCTCTGCAGCTGCTCAGCCTGCCCATTCCACACCAGGGACAGGACAGCTTGGAAGGCACATGTCTTCTGCAGCACCAGGACAAGCACAGGCACTTCCTCCAGGCTCTGGAGCCCACAAAGAGGAAATCCCAATGCATATAGATTATGCTTCAACTCTCTGTGTCCTCTGGGGCCTTGTGCCATGAGTCTGCTTAACCTGGGCTTGTACCTCCCTCTAACTCAATTGCTTAGATGAATCCTGCAATCAACTTCAAAGACGAGTGCTCACACTAAAAGGCAAAGGAGAAAAACCACCAAAGATGTATGTGAGTGTGTGTGTGTGTGTGTGTGTGTGTGTGTGCTGGCAAGTGGCATACCAGATCAAAACAGTTTCTAAAACAGTTTATATGAGAGTGTTATATCTCCCTAGAAATTACAACCATAACCATGTTAATCATTACTTAACTGTATCACATGCTGACACTGTTCTAACACTTCACACATCATTTCATGTACTTCCTCCAACAGCCCCATGGGATGGATGCTGTTTTCAACCTCGCTTAAGGAGGTCCAGGGATTTTGTATTTATCTAAGATTGCACAACAAGTAACAAAGCTGAGATTTGAACCCTAAAAGATAGTAGAGTTTCTGTTACTCACATATGACTGGGTGAGTGAGCGAAAAATGGGGAAGTGAATTTTAACTGTACTTACTGTGAACTATTTCCCAAGATTACTAGAATTCAATTTAATGTGAAAAAGTACACATTTGAACTGCTAGATGCCATGTTTTAAGGAAATCATAATAAGGTAAAAATGCTGCCCTGGAGATGTTTAGAACTCAGCTGGCAAGGCCAGTAGAGGACTTCAAGAACTTTCCTAAGAACTGCATCTATCCCTGGCTCCCAAAGCCCAAACACTACAGCCCAGTGCCTTCCCAGTTCCTGACAAGGCCCCAGCCACCAAGGCAAGATCCTGTATGTGAAGAACAAAGCTGAATGTCTTCATGCTGCCATGCTATTGCCAGTCATATGCTTGGATTCCTGCTGTGTGAGTCCCATTCCAGACCTGGAAGCCCTCATGAAAGTGAGCACTGAACTACTGCAATCTCAGGGAATTCTGGAGAGAAAAAGAGGAAAGAAAGTGAGCAACTGTGGTGCAAGTAGCAGTGGCTTTGGATTCTTACTAGGATGAGTAAGATCTGTGTGCTGAGTGGTGTGTTCTTTTAGCCAGTTTTCTGGTTTATGTCCGTTTTTGTTTTATAATTGTAGTTATTTTCTTTTTGATTGTAGTTTCTGCGTTGATATTTCCTTTTGTTTGTGATTTTCTATGCTTTGCTATTGTTCTTTTTTATTTTGTTGCTTTATCTCCGGTGTGGTTTCTGTTGTGGTTGGTTGTGTTTCCCCTTCTGCTAGCAGTGTGGTGTTCTTTTCTCCTCATCATCCCCATCGTCATTTGTTATTGGTTTGTTTGTTGATCCCAGCCGTTCTTTATTTCTTGTGCTTGATTTGTTGGATTGTTTTGATTTTGGTCTCTTGACTGACTAGTGATGTTTGGCATTTTGTTGTGTATTTTTTTGGTTTTTGCTTTTCTTCTGAGGCGTGTGTATTCTTGTTGGATGTCTCTTTTTTTATTGGTTTTTTAGCTTTGGGGTTTTAATCTTTTTCTAGTTTTTTATCTATTTTGTCTTGCTGCAGATGTTGTGTTTCTTTTTTGGTCTTTAGGTGTTTGATATTTTTTTCTTTTCTTTTTGTGCTTGGTGAGATCTGTGTTTTGTTTTTTTCTTTGTTGTGTTTATAATCAGGTTTTCCTTTTTCATTTTTTGAAGTGGTTGTCTTTGCTGTAGTGAACATGCTTGTGCCTTTTGTGATAGGGAAGGTGGGTTTGTTGTTTATCTTTCTTTTTTCATCTTTAAATGTTTTTCATTTTTCTTGACTTCTTTTTTTTTTTACGTTCGACGCTGTTTTTATCTCGGTAAGTTTATGGTATTGTTTGAAGTTATGGATTTTGATGTTTGCCCCTTTTGGTTTGTTTTCTAGGCTTTCGTTTTTTTCTTTTTTAGGTCTCTTTTGCTTGCAAATTATTTTTAGGCATTTTTTCTCTGGTTCTGAGGTACTCTCATGTTTTTTTGATTGGGTTGTGTTTTGTCAGCATGACTAGAAATATCTTTTCACAGTGGTATGTTATCATGCGTGTTTATTGCAGGAGCTTTTGTATTATGTAAGTGTTAGCAGCATACTATTTGTCCTTGCGTTTAGGAATGGATGAGACGGTGTGGTTTTTTTTGCAATGGAGTACTGGCTTTCTGTTGAGGTACTGGGATGGATCTTCTTGAGCTTTTCCTAGGTATTTAGCTTCTGCTTGAGTGGTTCCTCTTGAGTTGCATTTATCTGTGACCAATGTGTATTTATTGTATTGTTTCTTTTGTTTAATAGTTTGGAAGTTTAGGTCAGGACCAGAGTTTTTAATTGTTTTAGTGAAATGGGAAGAATTGGTTCTAAAGGAGGTGGAATCTGGATGGTATGATTGTGAACAGGAACGGTTAAGTCTGGTAGAGTTTGGAGTGAATTGTTTCAAGTCTTTGTAGTTGAGGACGTCCAGCGGGGTTTAATGTACCGTTGGGGATTGTGGTTGAAGAGTAGTTGGTATATATCATGTATAGTTAGTGGTTCCCTGTATACTTGTGTTTCAAAGGACAATTGAAGAAATTCATGACCACTAAATGAGCTCTAAAAATATTCTGAAGGATATTTTGAAAGAAATAAGGAAGACCACAACTCCAAGAATACAATTAGAAAGAAACTTTCAGGCAAGGCAAGCAATTAAACAGAGGGGAAAGAAAGGAAACTAACAGCAAGAAAATAATATGACAAGGATAAATCAATACATGTCAGTTGTATCCATCATCTAAATGGCCTCAATTCATCAGTAAAACGAAACTGACTGACAGAATGGATCAAAAAGCAAGATCCAACGTTATGCTGCATACAAGAATTGCATTTAATTCAAAAAGGAATTCATAGACTGAAAGTCAAAGCATGGAAAATAATACTCCATGAGCCAGGAACTGGGCTAAAAGAAGGGGCAGTTATTCTATTTGCAGACAGAGTAAACCTCAAGTCAAGACTGATCAAAAGACACAAAAAGGTCACTACATACTTACTAAGGGAAAACTCTGAAAGGAAGAGATAACAATCATAAAAAGCAGTCTGTGACAAACCAACAACCAACAGCATACTAAATGGTCAAAAACTGAAAGCTTTCACTCTAAAAGCAGGAACAACACAAGGATGTCCACTATCACCATTCCTAGTCAACATAGTTCTGGGAACATTAGCCAGAAAAATTAGAGAAGAGAAAGAAATAAAAAGAATAAAGATAAGAAAGGAAGAAGTTACATTATAATTATTTGCAGATGACATGATATCCTACATAGAAGACCTCAAAAACTCCACCAAAAAGTCCAGATTTAATAACTAAATTCAGTCACATAGCTGGATACAAAATGAGCACTCAAAAATCAATACTATTCCTGTACAGAAATAACAAATGCACTGAGAGAGAAAATAGGCAAAGCACACCATTCACAACACCATCTAGAAAAAAAGGAAATACTTAGAAATCAATCTAACAAAGGAAGAAAAATATCTTTACATTGAAAACTATGGTACTCTGAAAAAGAAGATCAAAGAAGATATCAGAAAATGGAAACATATCCTTTGTTCTTGAGTAAGAAGAACCAATATAGTGAAAGTGGCCATACTCCCAAAATTGCTGTACAGATTTAATGCAATCCTAATCAAGATACCATTTGCATACATCACATAATGGCCAACGTGTGATTGTACAGCCCTGTAATCTCAGCACTCTGAGAGGCTGAAGTAGGAAGAAAAAAATTTCAAGCCCAGCCAGCTTGGACAATGTAGTGACTTACTGAGATCCAGTCTCAAAATAAAAAAAAAAAGAAAGGATTGAGGATCTAGCTTAGTGAGAATGCTTGGAAAAGGGAAAGAAAGAGAGGGACAGAAAGGGAAAGAGAGAGGACAAAAGGAAAGAAAAAATGAATGAAAGAAAGACAGAAAGAAACAAAGAAAGAACCTACCAGCATGTCCAAACCTGTAATAATTTTTAAAATATGGTCAAATCATCATGAACCTATAAAATCATGTATTCAAGAAATGATTTGAAGAAAAGAAAAATTTTCATTGTTGAATAAATCAAGAGGAATGGAAAAAGCAGGATGCAAAATTATATATTTTTATGACCTTAATTTGGTAAAATTATCTACCCCATCATGTATTTCAAAATAAAGAAATGAAGTATGATGGAAATTGGTTACATCTCTGTAATGGAGTAACAAGTGATTATTTTATGATTTACACTTCCGGATTTTGGTAATTTTATTCTTAAAACTACACTTTGAAGTGAGAATTGAAAAGAACTACCTAGCTCATGGCTACGAGAGAAGAGATGAGACAGGTGAAAGTGCTTTAAGAGTAGGGCCTCGAGGTGGTCAGCTTTTGGCCAAGAGATGGCAGCCCCTATGAGATACTGAGCTTGGCTTTGACAAAGAATACTTCAGCCAGATCACAAGACTAAAGCATAGATCTTCAGTATCTGCACTGGGAGGGGAGACACACATCTCATCAGGAGTGCTGGAGAAATGTAGATGAATGTGTAAATGAAAGGATAAAAGATTCAAGCATGAGCTTATTCTGGCCTGTAACCAAGGATGCAAAAAAAGGCAGCAAAGGCAGGACAGGCAGGCTGGTGTGTCTCCCTCAACTGAGTTTGCTGACTCCAGGCTCCTCACGACAGGCTTCTGAGCCAGTGTGGCCTCTTTCACTGTGCACAGAGAGGCAACAGAGAACTGTGACTTTCACTGAACACCTTTAAGATAAAAGCATCCTGAGCCTCAGCCTGCAAACCCAGAGGCTTTTTCTGTGTCAGGAGAAGAGAGAAGAGAAGGGGTTACAAGGGAGGGCAGAAGAGAGGAAGGAGAGGCGAGAGAAGGGGAAGAGAGACACAGGAAGGAGACGAAGGAGGAACAAAGGGAGGAAAGGAGGGTGCGAGGAGTAGAAAAGCTTATAAAATAGAAAAGCATGAAAGGGAGAAGGGGGAAGAGGAGAGGGACAGGGAATAGTGGAGAGGGGCAGAGAGGGAGAAGGGTGAGGTGGATGGTTTGAGGAAGCACGGTGGAGGGACCCCATCTGGGAACTCAGGCAGCCTGGACACTCTGTTCCTGAAACTGGATCCATGTTGTTTCTGGATAAAGTGAAAAGATTTTCTTGGTAGTGAGGAAGAAATAAAGAGAAAAAATGTGCTCTTGTGAGATGAGGACAGGGCAGAATTGCAAACACATTTGTGCAAAGAAGTAAGCGTGTAGTGTGGGATTATCATGCACTGCTGTCTTCCCTCAGATCACTTACTGTTTGTACAGCTTATTAAACATAAATTATGGGAGTTTACTGTTTTGGACTGAGCTCCTGCCTTAGGATCAAACAGGCCAGACCAAATCCAAGTGAAATCACTCCTGCTAAATGTCGTGTATCCAACTGAGATTTTAAGGCAGCATGTGGATCTCAAACAGACTAACTTTTCTTGAAAATAATAGTTTCCAGCTTACCTGAGTTGGAGTAATAAAGAATTCCTCTCTCCTTGAACTGTTACAAAAAAGTAAAGTTAAGTACTCAAATGTTATCCAATTAGCTTTTTACTTCTATTGTTCCAGTTTATTGTTGCTACTTCACAAAATCCACCGTTCTGCCCCTGCTCAATGCAGCTCTCCTGTTTTATAGCACAGAGGCTGTCCTGCTTCAGAATCTCTAATAAAGGTCAGTTTGATCTTTAATAAGGTTGTTCTAATTTGTCTTCTGATAAACTCTTCCAGTGAGCAATCTGGTAAGGAGGAAAGATGAAGGTACAAAATAAGAAGAAAAAGGAGACAAATCAAAGCTGGAATGGAGAGTGAAATTGATAACACTGCTTAAAAGAAAAGTAAGAAGTGCAGCTCAGAAACCTTCCCTTTACTGTTCTTTTTTTTTCAATTCTCTTTAAAATTAAAAAAAAAAAAAACCTTCTTTCGCCTCCACTTGGCCATCAGAGAGGAGGAACTAAGGACAAGAATGTGGACTCTTCAGTGTGCGGATTATAGAACCCCCATCCTATGCATGACAGAGGCTCTCATTAGCATGGTCCTATGTGATTCTAGATGTCTTATGGTATATATAGGATGGACAACCCCACTGTGCAAATGAGACTGATGGTGTACAGAGATAAAGGGGTCCTGTAGCTGCATGGGGCAGAATCAACATCAGATCTTCTATGGGGCAGAACTAGCACCTGGGAGGACACAGAAGTAGACGAGAGTCTGAGCAAGGGCAATCCCTCAGCGTAAGTGAGCAGGTATGCAGAGGGAGATGGAAATGTAGCAACTCCCTGTAACAGGAATATCCTAAAAAGGGTAGGAGTGGTTCCAAAGCCAGTAAAAGAGAAGGAACAGGGCCAGGGAGGCCAGACCACAGCTCATTTGTTGAATGAACAAGTGTCAAGTTATTTCTATTCAATATAGACAGGAGAGGTTTCTTGTTTCCAGAATGTGCTACAGCCTCTGCTTACATGGCCACAGAACCTTAACAACTGTAAGGTGCTCTGTGCAAACAACTAAATGTCATTATTCACAAACACCAAGCCCACCAGCCAGTGCTTTGGAAAGCACCCAACAGCTGAGCTTGTTATTTTGATAAAATGCTGCTTGATAGAAAAAAAAAAAAGGCGTCCCCAGTAGTATGTACAAAAAGACAGGGCTCATGAATATGCATAAAGTCCTTTTCCTAGAGACAATTGCTGAAGTGGTTAGTGGAGCAGAACAGACTGGGTGGGAACACAGTTCATCCTCAAGCCCTTTTGTGAAGTCTCTGGAAGACTGCAGTTGTTCTCCAGGTCCCCAGGACGTTGCCCTTAGCACTGACACTGGCAACAAAGACCTATAGGATCCAACACATCCCTCACCCATCCCACCTTGGTCAAAGCAGGAAACAGAACTCAGAAGTAAGAACTGTCTTGCCCACATCCACACAGCGGTTCCTACACAATCAACCTCTGTGGCTCCCACGTTCCAGGCACCTGGAAAGACATAAAAGTAGACCAGAGTCTGAGCGAGAGCAACCCCTCAGCCCAAGCGAGCAGGCATTCAGAAGCTATGCAGGGGAGAGGCTCCTCTATAGTCCACCTGGGCTGGAAATAGCAGTGAGGAAAGAGGAAATGGGGTGTCAAGGGAAAGCTGTGATGGGGTTTACTGTGAGTACCTTCCCTGGTCCTTTGATGCCCGGCCCCTCTAGGCCACCTGCAATTTCTTTCCATGAAAAGGATAAGTTCTGACCCACGTGGTCACACTAAAGCCTATGTGTGCAGCATCCCACCCATGTTCACTCTGCCTTTTTAGAAGATCCTAGAGATGCACAGGAATAATTCAAGAATAGTAGGATTGGGATTGGCATTGCACAGATGATTCAAATCGTACTACTAAGTCCATTGGGATGACCTCTACCCAAAGCCCAAGGTGGCCATGGCAACAGCCTCATCCCTGGGTCTGACTCCTAACATAAACTCAGATCTCAGCCAACAGGAGCAAGGTGGGCAGTGAAATATTTTCCAGAAAAGGTCAGTTGTATTCAGACAGCAGGATCCAGCTGATGTCAGCATCCACCTCCCTGTGCTCCAAAGTCTGCAGGGAGCTCTGGGCAGGGCCAGGCTGGCCCTCAGGTGCCCATTTGTCATACTTGTCCTCTTGAAGAGGCAAGGACAATGGTTCCCTTTGAAGCGTGGGCATCCAGGAGGTCACTGGAAGCAGCAACTCCCACTTCATGCTGCTTTTGAAAGGGTGCAAAATAGATGGCTGTTTGAAAGAGCAGATCATCCTGATAGCAAGGATACACATTTGCAGACCACTGTGACTTGGAAATCCATCCTACTTTGCTGGAATAAATGCCCCTCTACAGGATAGCTTCCAGGAAAAGTCAACTGGAGTTTGCTGGTGTTTAGGAACCAAAGTAGACACATGGCTAGCCCTCACAGAACCTGCTTGGCATATTTTCACCCTAGAGACCTAGGTATGAAGCTTAGCTCTGTCACTTTGGATAATTTGTGTCAACTCTCTCAAATACCACTTTTCTTCTCTATAAAATGGAGGTTAAGAATACCTACATTTCAGGGTCATAAGGGGGAATTAAATATGATAGTGACACACATTACTGTACATTGTCAAAATGGGCCATTCTTCATAATGTGTACATGTGCTTGCATACACAGTGCTATTTCTGTGAGGGACTTGAGCTACAAAGATGAAAAGTCCTCAACTTTAGCAGGAGAAACATCTTTAGAGATATCTATTAATGCAATGCCAGAGTGGAAGGATTGCCCAGGTGTGGGACAGAGGAAAGAAAAGGAGCTCTGCAGGGGTAATGACCTCTGGATGGGGTCACTTACAGGATAAATAAATTTTCTTAGAGGACAAATGGAAAGGAAATGTCAGACCAGCCAAGACAGCCTGATAAGCCAAAATACAAAGACCCTTGAGTTGAAAGTCCTCATTTGTCTATAACATGTGTCCAACATCTTCAGCAAGGGCTTAAGAGAAAACCAACAAGGCCTTAAAAACAGATAATCAACAAGGTAACATGGGAGAGCCATGTGCTCCTTGGAGAAAATACAAATAGAGAGAGTAACAGAGTAGGAGTTGGGTACACAAGGTAGAACAATTTATACTGGCTAATATGGGAGAGCTTCCCTGAAAAGGGAAATAAGAAGAGAGAAGAACACCCCAGGAGAGAAAGACAAAAAAAAAAAAAAAAGGAAACTGTTACAGGTTGAGAAAGGGCAGAGATAAAGGAGAAAGGTGGCTAAATAAAATGGATCAGATCTAAGAGTGCTAGAGGTACTATTGGTGAACTCTTAATAAGTTCTGTTCTGTGGTTTACAGTATTCTTCTAAGAGGAATGTCTTAGCTTTGGTCATATAAAATGTTAAAGAGGGTAAAGACTATAAAAGGGTTCTACAGAGTCTTTTCAGCACTTTGGTAACTTTAAAATTATTTCAATACTCAAAAGATATTGAAAGGCAAGAAAAATTTTAAAAGAAGGCAGCAGGAGAAAAAGCTAATATAAACGTGAACAATTCTGTTTGACAGTCCGCTCAGGGCCTGTGAGATATGAGAGTGAACCTGTTGCTCATGATGTAAGCAACTCACATGTGTGATGCTGAAATATAAATTATCCCACCCTCCACCCCAAAGAAAGAACAACAAACAATTTAGTAGAAAGAAAAGAACTTGGGGTATGAATGGGTGGAGAAGGACTTCTCACTCTCCCAAGAAGTACTTTGTCAAGTAGTTTTGAGCATTGCCTCCCGTGCTGAGCTGAGAGCCTACCCTATGGAAGGCAGGATTCCACAGTGTCTCATGGTATGTCTTTCCTCTTCTCTCAATTCCTACCTAAATCTGGAACTCAGCTTGGAAATATATTTGGGAAATCAGTGATATGCTTCACCTGTCCCCTCTTCTCTAGTTGCACATTTCCCTCCAACTTTACCCCTATTTCCTTCCTTCACACAACCTGGGGTGACAACCATGGCTACCTCCGTGTAACATCCAATGAGATAATATTCCTGGTTTGCAAGCGGAGATTTTCCAGGGACCATAAGAGACATATGCCATCCTTGCTTCTCTGATTCAGATCCCCTGTTTTATTCCATTTAGGACAATGGCTACAGAGAGAAGAGAGAGATAGGCTTGAAGTTCTGCTTTTCAGTGTTCTCAAGAGCCAAGGTCATAAGGCCACTTAACCCACCCCAACAAACACCAATCTTTCTTCTTTTAGCTAAACTACTACAATGAAAAGCTAGTATGAGCTCTAGATGCATAAGGCTCCTTCTTGGCATTTAAAATACAATGCCCCCATGCCTGAGCCGAAGGAAGTAGGAGGCGGCAGGATCCAGGTAACATCAATAGTATCAAAAAGCTCTGACACCAGGAGAGCTGATCTAAACTGTAAACTGTGTGGGCTGTAAACTGTGTGAGCCCCTCATCAGGGAGAGAGCAAAGCTATCATTGTGACAAACTGGTACACCTTCTGCTTGTGCTGCCTAGCTGGCCATACGGTTTAGGAAAGAAACACACAATCTCTCCTTTTCAGCCCAGTCAGTCCTAACTGCAGGCATAGGATTGGTGACAGCAGCAGCTGGTCCCTTCCAGACAGATCCCTGTGCACACTTCCTGGAAGGAGTTAGGATGGGCAGGGCTCAGTAGCATGCTAAGAAGGAAGCGTACAGCAGGCATCTTTTAGCTGATCAGTGCCCGGAGAACCACACTCCTTTTGGGAACCTTAAAGCCAGTGACATCGCTAAAACACTGGTTTGTCACTGGGAAGAGCTCTTGTATCCATAGAATTTGTACCTAACATTTAAGGATTCTTGCACCCTGAGGGAGCCTCGGGAGATTTCTTTATAACTATAACCAAGTGATTGAAATAGATCTTTAAAAATTAATAGTTTCTTAAGAAATAATCTTTCTCCAGCTTCCTCATACTGAGAGCAAAAACCACCAGCCCTAAGCCCTGACACCAACAAAGATTAAACATTCCCTGAGTCCAAGCTTGGTTCAATCTACACATGTATATTTTCTGGCTTTTTTCTACTCCTTCTGTTCATCCAAGTACTTCTGAGCACTCAAGGAGACAGGCTAGGTGCCCTCCTAATTTGGTCAAAATGTAAATGAATTTATTTCTACTTTTTTATGCGCTCTTCTCTTCTTATACTCTTGAAGGCAGGTAGAATGAATCCATATATTTCACCCCACCTCCCAAACACTCCTCACCTCCAAACTCATCCCACAGCATAGTCTCATACTTAAGCAAAACAGTGAAAATAGAATACTTCCTGTTCGGAAATAGTATGACTATTTACAGGAAGAATAACTTAAAAGTCACTAATGAAATAATGTGCAATGCACTCATGTTGCTTGTGCCTAGCGACTATCCTTTCTTTGCTCAAAAAATAGGGCTGGGATGGAATGGTGTAGTCTTGGAATTCAAAAGAATTTTAGGTATTACGCTTTGCATGTGATTTAATCCACACTCAATCACACAGGTCCCCCACAAGCACTCCATGAATTGCAATTTCAAAGTCACAGAGATTCCTTCATGGGTAAGAGTGCAACCCAAAACTCATCTGATAAGAGTCAATAATTTTACTTTCTGGGAACAAGGGGGCACACTCTCACTTCCCACCAAGCTGGATGCCACAGGATCTTGAGACAGCTAAAATTACTGCTTTAGCCAAGGGACCTTGTTTAAACACAAAATGGACACAAAGAGAAGAGGATCTTTGAGAAACAGTGTTGGAATTCTGATCACATTTTAAGTCTCTGAATCAAACTGCATCTGACGTTAGCCCAATTTTGTTCATATCATGGACACCAATTTGATTTTTTTAGGCCAGTTTGGGGTCGTTTGTTGTCGTTGTTGTTTATTTCTTACAACTGAAATAATTGTGCATCAAGATGATTAACCATAATGCAGTTTCTCCCAAGTGATTATCATAGCATTTTATAATTTCCTTCTCCTGGTCTTTTTTCTCTAATATTTCTCTTCCAATCCTGGATTACATTTTGGAAAACATAATAAAGGGTTTTTTTTTAATTTTAAATGATATGATTTATCCTCTGTATTGTAATGCCTATCAATCCCAGAGGAAGCCCACACCTGGATATTCTAGAGGCTCTGGTTTGCAAGAAACCCTCCTATCAATCCCCAGTACACCTTTCTCTGGAACTTGACAATTTTACTAACACTTGTATGTTCATTACAGCTCTTTAGTTTTTGTAGTTCTCTATACCTTTTTAGCTTTTGTATTTTTTTTTCCTTCAGCATGTTGGGACATCCCAGACCCTAGAAAGACTCCTCTTCAAAGAGCCAATTCCTGCAGATATTGAGTGAGCATACCTTTGCATGCAAATTAACCCATCCAGAACCCACATTCCCAGTCTCCTCATGTATCAAGCTTTCACAGGGCTCTCAAGCTAGGGTTCACTATTCCTCCTCTCTAATCACCCAGAGCTATGTTTCTATACCCCAAAGACCACTGATATTACTAACTCAACCAGTCCTAAAATCTACTTGCCTTGCATGTCCATGAAAACTGGATCCTTTTTATTTTTTATTTTGAGACAGAAAGTTGCTAAGTTGCTAAGTTGTCTAGGTGGCTGAAAGCTGTGAACTTTCTATCTCAGCCTCCTAAAGTTCTGAGATTATGGATATACACCATTGCTCCAACTGTGTCACACTTGGAACATCACTTTTAGAGATCTAGGGGGGACTTTCATCTAGTTATAGGTTTAAAAACACAGAGAGGTGGTAAGTTGGACCACCACCAACTTTTCTTCTCTTGCTGCGTCTGTCTCCATGCACCTGATAGATTCTAGGTATAACTTGAAGAAAGTCCTTAACTTCTTTAGCTACAGGATTAAAACTACTGAAAACAGAATGCAGAATCTCATTCCTTGATTAGCTGAATTACAATGCAAGTCAAGCTCCCAGTTCACAAGATGTCTACTGTTTAAGTGAAGGCATTTACTGGGTAACAATGAGATCTTCTAAACTGGTATGAGGACGTGTGGGAGGGCCCTGACAAACCTGGGAACATTTAGTTGTTAATTTCTGGTGAGTCTTCCCTGCCAGTGAAACAGTTTTAGCAAACCCAATGGAAGTGGCTTCTGCATACCCACCACAGGTTTCTTTTCCAAATCCAATGGTTGAATCCTCCCCACCAGGCCTTGCCACCTAGTCTAGGGAATTGCTGAAGGAAAGACTAATGACCTTTCTTAAGACAATTATCATGTAAGACGATGCAGATTTCTCACAAGATCCAACTTACCACCTCTCTATGCTTTTAAACCTATAACTAGATGAAAGTTCCCCCAGATCTCTAAAAGTAATGTTCCAAGTGTGACACAGCTGGAGCAATGGTGTATATCCATAATCTCAGAACTCTAGGAGGCTGAGATAGAAAGCTCACAACTTTGAGCCACTTAGGCAGCTTAGCAAGTCTCAAAATAAAAAATAAAAGGATTTGGGGATGTAGCTCAATGTAAAGGCTCTGAATTCAATCCCCAGTATTGAAAACAATGCAAACCTTGACAAAGGATGCTAAATACTTGAATTTTCTAACTAAACAAGCAAAAACTGGAAGATGTGTATAGAAATAAGTATTAAAGAATGATATAATGATAGAAGTAACCTAAAGTAGGACCAGGCTAAATTTAATGTTATGGGCTCACTTAGCACAGATTCCCCACTTAATTTTGAAGTTCAGGTAGTTAGAAAGAGCACTGTTTGATTTGCTGAAATATGAACCAAAATGTGGTCCTCCACAAGCAAGTTGAGGATGCACCATCTCCCTTGTTTTAATGTAGAGGAAGGGATTCAAACACTATGGAATTTGAAATGTAGATTTATCATTTAAGAACTACTCACCCATACTAGGAATGTCCAGAAGACATACTTTTCTCCAGAATCACCGGTACTCTGAGAAATAAATTTCTTGAGGGTAGACCTAACATCCTTAAAGAGCTGTAGATCACTCCCCTTTGTATGCCAGCTCTTACAGTAAGAATTAAAGCCACTTAATTGAAACTCCTAAATGCAATGAGAGTAATTAGATCCCTGTGCAGCAGGGGCCAAGTGGTGGCACCCAACCACAAAAGGCAAGATATTCATGGTGACCACAGAGAAATCAGAGTCAAAGCAGCAATCAGAGTCACTTGACTCATACAGACCTGTGATTTTCATTAGTTAAATCATGGTGTTCCTAGAAGTGAAATACATAAAAAGCCTACTAAATTCATACTTGATCTGTATAAAAAGAGTAGGTCTAGATCAAGTGGACAAAAGCTTAACTCCAGTTGTAGAAGTAGAGTCACTGCCCTCATTCCCAGATTTCAGTTGGTTTACAGACTCAAAATCTTCTGAATGAGAAAGAAGCTTGTGGGGGCTGGGGATTTAGCTCAGCAGCACAGCGCCTGCCTGGCAAGCGCAAGGTCGTGAGTTCAATTCCCGGTACCAGAAAACAAAACCAAAAAACAAAAAAAAAAAAAAAAAAGAGAGAGAGAAGCTTAGTCTCATTGAGGAAGTTTCCTGGTACCACTACAGAAAAATTACAGTGTTAGTCTTTCTTCCATCCTTCTGAAATGGATCTGCATCCTTTACCACCATAACTGTGATTTCTAGAAAAGGAAAATAGCAGGGCTTTCTAGGAATTCTGTTCATTGGCTCTGAACTGACATTGACTGCAGGATAGATTTGAAATATCACTGTTGCCCTCCAATTAGAGCGAGATCTTGTAGAGGTCAGGTGATCAATGGTGTTTTAGCTCAAGCCCATCTTACAGCAGGTTGATTGTGTCTCTGAAACCATCCAGTGATTATTTCCCCAGTTTCAACATGCATAATTGGAAAAGACAACCTTGGCAGAATTCCTACACTTATTCCCTGATCTGTAAGGTAAGGGCTACCATGGTAGCAAAGTTCAATAGAAGTCATCAGAATTATGCTTACTAGGAAACTAGTAAATTGAAACCAATATTGCATTTCTGAGTGGATTATAGAGATTAATGCCACCATCAAGAACTTCAAATTTGCTAAGGTGATGATACCTATCATATCCCCATTAAATAAACTCTGTGTGACCTATACAAAAGAGATGGATTTTGCAAAATAACAATGGATTATTGTGAACTTAACCAGCTGGTGACACCAGTTATAGATACTTTATCACACGTGATTCCATTGCTTGAACAAATAAATATATCTTTTACTAGCTGGTATGCAACTACTGATATAGTAAATGTCTTTTTTCCATTCTTGCCCATTAGGCTAGTAGAATAATCTTTATTCAGCTGGAAAAGTGAGCAATACCCCTTCACTGTCCCATCCCAGTGTATATCACATCTCCAGGTCTATGTCATAATTTAGTTCTCAGTGATCTTGATTGCCTTTCCCTCTATAAAATCTCTCAGTGGTCTGTTATATTGATGACATTATGCTGATTACACCCTGTGAATGAGAAGTAGCAACTACTCTAGATTTATTTCTAGGACATTTGCATGTCAGAAATAGCTCTGAATAAAATTTAGAAGCCTTCATCTTGGTGAAATTTCAAAGAGTTCAGTGATATGGAGGTATTTTGAACTATTCTTCCTCGGGTAAAGGATAAGTTGTTGCATCTGACCCCGCTTACAGAAAAAAGAGATATATGCCTGATGTGTGCCTTTGGGTTTTAGAGGCAACGTGTTCTTCATTTGTATGTGTGTTATTCTGACCATTTACTGAGTGACTCAAAACACTGCCAGTTTTGAGTGGGATTCAAAACAGGAAAAGGCACTGCAATTAGTCCTGGCTGCTTGGCAAACTGCTCTGTTATTTTGCTCATTTAATCTAGCTGCCCTAGTGGTGCATAAAGTGTCAGTGGAATATATATGACTTGTTTGGAGTCTTTGCCAAGTCCCAATAGGTGAGTTGCAGGGCCTGCCTTTAGGATTTTAGAGCAAGGCTCTGTCATCAGCCAGAGAAAACTACTCTTCTTTTGAGAAGCAGTCCTGCTGACTGACTTTAGTAGAGATTGAATACTCAACTATGGGTCTCTGAGTGACCGTGTAACTTGGGCAGCCTTCATGGACTCTTATTGGCCCACATGCCATACAGCTGGCATAAACAGCAATACTTCATCTTCACATAAAAGTGGTATATACATGATTGGGTCCAAACATGCCCTGAAAGCACAAGGAAGTTACAGGAAGAAGTGATGCATGCACCCATGGTCTCTACTGTGATTTTTAGAAAAGGGAAATGGCAGGGTTTTCTAGGAATTCTGTTCATTGGCTCTGAAATGACATTGACTGCAGGATAGATTTGAAATATCACTGTTGCCCTCCAATTAGAGCAAGATCTTATAGAAGTCAGGTGATCAATGGTGTTTTATCTCAAGCCCATCTGTCTCCCAGCCTGCACATATGGCCTCATGTGAAGTTTCTTAAACTAGTTCATTCAGGAAGAAAAGACTCAGTGCTGGTTTAGGATGATTCTATATATTATGCATCATAATATGCAGAATAAGACCATTGCTACCCTGAAAGTCTTAGCTCTCCAGGGAGTAATGTTCCTATCAAGAGACACTACAATTATTCCATTGAAGTGGTTTTTTTTTTTGTTTTTTGGGGGTTTTTTTTTGGATTTTTTTCTGGTACCAGGAATCGAACTCACAACATTGTGCTTGCCGGGCAGGTGCTGTGCCGCTGAGCTAAATCCCCAGCCCCTTCTATCGAAGTGGAATTTAAGGCTACCACATAGTCCCTCTGTGATCCTTACGATTTTGAGTCAACAGGCAAAGAGTTGTGATTATTGATCTATAATATAAAAAATCAACTAGACTACTACTGCAAATGGAGGTAAATGAAAATATGTCCAGAATACAGGCAACCCTTAGGGTATCTTTTAGTAATTTCCATGTACTGTGATCAAGGTCAGTGGAAAAGCCAATCCAGGTAGGGCAAGTAATGGTCCCAATAACTCAGCCCATTTGGGTCACCTGGCCAAGTAAAGAGTCACCAGCTGAGTTTCTTGCTGAAGATAAGTATACACAAATGATAGTAGAAGACAGCAGTCACAAATACTGTCAAAGATCATATGTTCAGTTGCAAAAATGAGGACTTCTTCCTTATTTTCTTATGAATGTTTATTTGTGTATATATACAAATATATACAAGTTGTATATATACACACACACACATATATATACATATATATGTATATATATATACACACACACATAGGAAGCAATATTTTCCTTCCATGTCTTTCCCTTATCATGCAATACAAGATGTATTGACTTTCTATCAGTATTAAAGTACTGTACCGTTAATTTTTCTTCATTACTGAGGAGTGAACTCAGTGTCTATACATGCTAGTCAAGTGTTCTACCACTAAGCTATATCCCCAGCCCTGAAGTACTGTTAATTTCACATCATAGTACTTAGGTAACAGGATATTAGGAGAAGAGTAATCATCACTCAACAATTTTACATTTTCTTCTGGAGTAAAGGATTATATATTCTATTTTTGTTATAGCTGGGATATTTGTGTCACGGTAAGTGGACTGTGATCTAATTATTGTCCTCATTTGGAACTTAAATGTAGTTTAAGGAGAGGTTATATTGCTCAGCTGACAAAGGTGGCACTTGTGTGGTTAATTCTATATTTCAACTTTACTGTGCTAAGGAGCACCCAGTTAGCTAGTGGTTCTAGGTGAGTCTGAAGGGCTTTTTTCACAAAAGATCAGTATTTGAATCTGTAAATTGAGTGAAAATGTTTGCCTGCACCAGTGTGAAAGAGCATCCTCCAATCTAGGCGGAGTCTCAACAGGACAAAAAAAGTACAGAAAAGGCAAATGTGTTCTCTCTTCTCAAGGTGGAACATCCTTCTTCTCCTACTTTCAGATAATAGAGATCCTGGATCTTTGGCCTTCAACAAGGACCAAGACTTATACAATTGATTACTGTGGTTCTTAGGCCTTTGGTTAAAAGTGCACCACTGGTTTTCCTGAACTTTCTGCTTATAGATGGAAGATCATGAGAATTCTCAGCCCTCAGAATCATATGAGCCAGTTCTTCACACTAAATATCTTTCCCTTTCCCTCTCATTCTCTCCCTCTCTCCCTCTTCCTCTATCTCTTCTACTCTTTCTCTCTGAAGAATCTCCTACTAGTTCTATTTCTCTGAAGGACTCCAACTACTACTCCAAAACAATATTTCAATGCAATATACTGCTCTAAAATGAGATTTCTGTGGTCAGAAAAGCCCCATTTCCTGTTCATTATACATCTCCTCTTGGGAAGTCAGTGTTTCTTAACATAGTAAAGATTCTTGGAAGTCCTGAAATGAATCTATTTCCCAAATATACTTGAACTCTTCTCACAAAAGATACTTTAGGAATTGCTATTATAGACCAAGGTTTGGCAACTAAGACCCACAGGCCAAGTGTGACCTGTTACTTCTTTGGATAAATAAAGTTTTATTGCAACACAGCCGTAAGTTTATACACTGCCTGTGGCTGCCTTCTCACTGCAACAGCAGAGCTCAGTAGTTGTCACAGAGAAAGTATGGCTCACAAAGCCTAAAACATTTACAATCTGGCCCTGGCAGAAAAGGTTTACAGACCCCTGCTTTAAACTCCTTCCTCCTCATTTAAAAGGCAGTGAAACTGTGACCCAAAGTTTACAGAGAAGATAGTGGGGAAGCAGTAGGGTTTTGCTTTCATTTTGTCATTGTTGTTGTATTTTCCCATGCTGGAGATTGAATAATGGGCATTTTTACGGAGCTGCATCCCCAAATATATAGATAAATAGATAGATAGATACATACATACATACATACATAGACATATATTCATTTTGAATATATATTATTCATTTTAAATATATATATTCATTTTGAATATATATATATTTATTTTGAAGATTGATTGATTGATTAATTTTGAGATAGGCCCTCACTAAGTTGTTAAATTGGCCAAGTTGGGCTCCAACTGTGAACCTCTTGTCTCAGCTTCCCAGAATACTTGGATTATAGGAATGCCCCACTAAGCTTAGCTAAACTTTTTATGCTTATACCTTTTCTAAATCCCTCCCACTTCTCCCAGCTCTTCCTTCTAGAGCTTTTCCTTTCTCTCCTGGCCTATATTCTCCTGGCTTACCAAGGTGAGTAATGGTGATGATGATTCTCCCGAGAGGAATCTATCTGCTTCTGTTCTCCCATATATAGCACTGAACCTCACCACATGGACCAGGCCTGATTTTAGGAAGTAAGACCTACTGTGGCTCTTCTGTGTGTGTTTCCTAGTTAAGCAAGAGAGAACAAAACCATCTTCACAAACAAGAAAATGACAGATAAGTAATAGCACCTATGCTGAGCGCTTTGGAGATAGTGACAAGAGTGAGTAGGGAGCTGGTCAAGACTAGTGACACTGAAGTCAAACAAGAATAAAAGGGAAAGGCACTGTATTAAGGCCTACAGAAAAGCATTCCAAGCAAGAAAAATGAGTTAAATGGCCTGAGATTGGACCATATTATGGTTGGAACCTATCAGGATGGAAGGGAAGTACCATTTGAGGCAGGGAGGTAGTCATGGACCAGACCATGGTAGAGCCTAGTAAAGTCATGATCACAAATTTAGACCATATCCCAAGAAAGACTGGGAACAATTTCCAGAAATAAGCTCTGAGATTCTGATATATGCACCAGCTTCTCCATAGATTTTTCTAAAGATCTAGATTGTGCAAGAAAAGGCACGTGTCGGGGTCTGCTGATGCTTCCAGGGATGGATTACACAGGCACAATCTACATCACAGATGAAGCAACAGGTACTGTCCTTCACATATCTTTACACTTTCAATTCCCACATCAGTCCCTCTTTGCATCTATTGCTCTGGAATTGATTACTAAGACCACCCTCTTTCACTCCCAACAGAGTCTCAGCCTGAATGATAAATTATATGGTCACCCTAATTATACCTCTTGTTTCCACGTAATTTAAACCTTGGCTTCTGAGCTCCATTACTCTCAGGTCAATGGTTTATTCTACCTTGAAATATAAATTCTTTACAATTAATAGAAACTGTCACATATTTGTGTCTTGTTTCTCCCACTGTGCTATCTATTCCCAAAGACAAGACACGTGTGTTTATCAGTTCACTTATATAAAGAGTATTTCTTATACTCAATATGAAAATAATTTGTAGGCTCCTGCTCATAAATTAGTTCATTGGTCTTCACAACTAAACTGCTAGGAGGATGAAGAGCCACTCCTCTCTTAAGGAAAGGAAAGCTAAAGAGAATATCCAAGGTCTCACAATTATGAAATATCCGAATTAGAACTAAGATTTGCCTGGGTTCAACACCTCAACAACCATCCTCCTGCATCTCAAAGCCGGGCTGCAGGCTCTCCTAGGTCAGATAATGACAGTCTAATAAGACAGAAGAGAAGGCACAGTAACATTTCCTGTCTGGACTTTGCAAATATAGAGTACCTTATAACAGCTGAATAATAACAGCCATTGGTGTCAGCAGGTGATCAGGACGCAGCTTGGGCTGTTGACGGTGCAGAGATTTTTATGACTACTCCTAATGTATGTTAGGTCAGATGTAATACCCTGTAATGTCAGAGCTTATCAGTCTCGCTCGAGGCAGTCAAACATGGCGCACACAGCTAGGGTGCTCCTGGCACACTTTCAAACCCAAGCTGTCAAGGCCTCTCAAAACCAGCCCCCAGGCAGGTACACAAGCAAGGTGCAGGTCTCCCGAGGAACTGTCAGGCTGAGGGAGCCACGCTTGAAGCCTCAGGGAGTCTTGTAAAAGAATGTGTCTTCTGTCAGAAACAGAAAAATGGTCCCCAGGTCCCTGGGGACTAGAGAGTCCTTCTCTTTCCTTCAGACTGTAGCCAGCCTCCCTCTCCACTGAGACAGGCTCAGGGCTGTGACTGCCAAACCTAGTTCTTGTTCTGGCTCAGATCAGAGCCCCCTGGGCAACCTTGGGCAAGTGCCCAGGAAGAGTAAGTTGCAGAAAATTAGGTTTAATTTTCACAGTCCCTTTCTGGTTCCTTCTGAGGATCAGACCTTAGCCCCGTAAGTCTCAGTGACAGTGACCACTTTGCCAGGCTGCTGGGTAGATGGAGTACGCAGAGGTCTGCACACAGTAGGTGCTCAGAATATGTAGCCACTCTCATTATTATCATCTTCACCACCATCACCAGCCCCATGGGGGCTAGAGGATGACTTCCCAGCACAGGCTTCCTTCTGTCCCTCGGACCTAGGCTAAGCCAAGGGGCAATGAGATCCAAAGCAGAGAAGGTGGAGCACAAAGTGTCATCTCCTCTCCCTAGAAATGCTGCCACCGACCTAGCACTTCCGGTTTTGTGCACCCTGTAATCAATCAATTATTAGGTGAATAAGTACACTGAGTTGGAAAGCCTGGAGCAAAGCTATTGCAGCCCCTCCCCTCCCCTGTTCTGAGAAAGAGCTGTTTATTATCCCAGCGGGGGACACACCATTCTGATTCAATTCTTTATTTCTAATTTTAAATCTGTGTTTTACTTTTTATGAGAGAAATTCTCAAGCACTCTCAAAAGTAGAGAAGCCCCCTTTTTCATCAATGCCTTTTTGTCATTTGCTTTTTCTTTATCCACCCAATGCACAAACATTTTTAAGGCAATTTCCGAACATCATGTGAGCCATTGCGCATAAGGAAGACCCAGTGACTGCACCAGCCATGCGTAGTGCATGGAGGCCAGAGGATGTTGGGGTGCTCCCCTAGGACTGGATGACTGGTTTCTGGAAAGGGACCTGAGCCAAGGGCCTTAGGGACGGCTCTTTATACACAATGAAATATAAGCAGTAGATGGAGAACAGGTCTAAGGAACAGATCTGGGAGGAATCTCTTTGGGCCTCTACACCTGCATGGAGCTCAGCAGATGTCCCAGTGTCAGGAGGAATATCCATGAACAGCAGAGATAAGTGCCATCCTGGAACTCTTGGGCAGTAACCTTGAAGAATGACATCATGAAACAAAGATAAATAGGCAGGAATCAGGCACTTCCCTCCCCTCCCTTCCCAACCCTGTCAACCCTCCTATCCTCACAGAAGATGGCTTGCAAGGACAGCCAACTGAGGAAATAGCCAGCACATGAAGACAGAAGCATAGCAAATGGCTGTCACCCAGACAGAGAAGCATCCAGCTTCACAAAAGTTAGGGGACAAGAGTATGGCTCAGCAGTACAGCACCTGCCTGGCAAGTGTGAGGTCATGAGTTCGATTCCCAATACAAAAACAAAAACAAAAAAACCCTAAAAGTAAAAATATGACCAAAACTAAATGTTGTCACATCAGAAAAATAAGATATGCCCATTTTACAGATAAGGAAGGTAAGTCACAGAGAAATAAAGAAAATTGCTTAATTAGCAAGTACAGAGGCAGGTCTGATCCTGGGATTCTCTCCCTCCTTTCTCATTCTGTCTTCCTAGCTCAAGGTTAGCACCCAGAATTGGCACACACTATTCTTGTAGGAAACATTTCTGGGTGACTGATTCACTAATCAGCTTGGTTTAGGTTTCATAAAAGACAGTGCTGAGAACACTGACTCAGTACTTCTCTCCAGTTTCAGGCTAGACTTAGCAAGAGAAAGCTGAAAGCTCAAATATGCAAATGAACATTTGGACAGATTTCTCTAGAGTTTTGGTCTCCAGATGAATTCTTTATTCTCTGCAGAAATCTATTCTTGCTTCTGCTTAACTGGAGAAAAAGGAGAAAAGATGTTTCTAGGACCAACCTTGGGAATAAAAGTCTCCCTGAGAAACAAAAATGCTCTTTTCTGGAAGCAAATGTTGGTTAAACAAGGACAATGTTGGTTACACAAATGTTCTACCCTCCCAAAAGCATGGCAAAAAAGAATCTCTCAAACTACACATTGCGAGGGCAGCTGTACCTCTTTAAAGTGCACTGCTCATCTTTCTTCCACCCAGTGCCATACCTTAAGCAAGGTGTGACATGATCTCAGGAGGACATCCCAGAAATATGAGTGGGAAGCTGGACAACAGACTCTCCTCCAACATAAAAAAAAAAAAAAAAAACAGATGGACTGAAGTGTGTGATTTAGACACAAAACTTTTTGCTGGGCCCTGGAAAGGGAATGAAACTCAAGCTTTATACCCTTCCCCTCTTGGAGCCTGGGTGCAGAGAAGGACTAAAATGCCTACAGAAGGGCAATGAGATATCGCTTAGGTGATCTCAGGAAAGACAGGCTGGTAGATCTGGGTGCTTTCTTCCAGAGAATTTCCAATTCACCGGAGCTCTGAGCTCCAGATAGGACCTTTTGAATGAAAGCTCAGGTTTTAGCTTTGTGTGCCCACTAATTTTCATAAGCTAGCTGGACACTGGCCTGGTTCATTGCAGTGTCCCTCCTCAACCCCTTCATTATGTTCCCTCTGTCACCCGGGTCCCTCACCCAGGAGGACCCTCTCACACTTGATTAACTCAGGCACTGAGTGGCTGTCCACTGCGATGAAGGTGCTTATGCACTGTTCTTCAGAGCAGCTGATAATCTGGCAATTAAGGGTCAGGTTGGAGGAATGCTGTTTGAATGCTTTGATAAAGCCTGGCAGGTCCCAGCACTATCTCCTTTTGTTTTCAATCATCCTGACACCGCAGAGGCAGCTGGAGAATGATGCCTATGTTGATGATGCCTGCAGAGTGAGGCCAGAATAACACTTCTACAAATGCTCGAGGTTGAATTTCCCAGTTACTGCTGGTAACTGGGTCACTATTTTTAGTTGAAACCTCCAGTCAAACATGTCAAGCAAGGAAAATGAATATGAAGTTGGCTGAGAAGGAACCAGGACAAGGGCTTTCTGTTCCACATCTCCTAGCAACTCTCCCAGGGACCTGGGAAAGCCCTGTTCCCCAGATTAGGGCTCAAACTTGCCCACCTGAATACTTGATCAAAGACTAGCAATGCCCAAGGGAGAAGAGATTCAGCCCCATGAAGCTACCTGTTCTGCTGAAAGTTTCTTGTAGGTGTCTGTAATGCTAGGGTTTATACCAAGTCCTCACCCCCTTGCCCATCAGAAGTAGAAAAGAAAAATGTTCTGCCTGCCCACCCACCAGTCTTCTCTTTCAGTCTCAGGACAGATCACTATTGGTTCTCAATTAAATACTTGAGTTGGCTTGCTTTTCAGGGACCTGCTGTATGGAATACATAGCATCTTAAAAGTCTAGAGATCCTTGTGCATTGAAAGATGTACAAGACGCAAGACTAGAAGACAGATCATCAAAGGCAGGTCCCCTTTCTCTAGGGAAAACTGGTAGTGCTGGAGGCAGAAATGCCTTCATGATTTAAATGGGAATTCTTCCTCCTCCTCCTTCTTACTCCCTCTCCTCCTTATCCTTCTTTTCTTCTTTTTCTCCAACCTCCCTAACCCCACTTTGTAAGGCAGAATCCTCATATAATACATAGGATGTAATTCCAAAGTATATTCTGAGTTTTATTCTTATTAATTCTTATGTATACCTCCTATGTTCCAGGTAATAACAACAATTTCAGCTTAGGACAGCTGCACTTTCACCCTCTCATTCAATGATAGTGGTCATTCATGGGGTAAAGGAAGGATTTAACAACAAATATGTCAAATTATAATGTGAACAAATCATATAGAGACATCAGATCAGTTATACAACCAGAAAACTTAATTAAACATATTCTTCCCTTGAGTAATATGAACATGACCAGCCTGTAGTATTAAGAGAGGAAGAGCTGGGCATGGTGGCGCACACCTGTCATCACAGCACTCCAGAGGCTGAGGCAGGAGGATCATCGCGAGTTCAAGACCAAACTGAGCTACAAAGTGAGCTCATGGCCAGCCTGCATAGTGAGACCCTCTCACAAAAGAACAAACAAAACAAAGTGAGCTCACGGCCAGCCTGCATAGAGAGACCCTGTCACAAAAGAACAAACAAAACAAAATACCAAGAGAGGAAATAAGACCCTGAGGGGTGGCTACAGTAAACTAGAATATCGGATCCTTGTTTCTGCTTATAACTCCTCCTTGTGGTCTTCCTCCTCCTCTTCCTCCTTCTTTATTGGGGATTGAATTTAGGAACTTCACACTGAGCTACACGCCCAGCACTTTTTTTAATTTTTATTTTGACATAGGATCTAAATTGGTGAATTGCCCAGGCTGGACATAAATTTTTCATCCTTGTATCTTAGTCTCTGAGTGCTGGGATTACTGGGATCACCACTGTTCCTGGCTGTAAACTTCTCCTTCTCCTTCTTCTCCTTCTTGTTCTTCTCCTCTCCCTCCTCCTCCTTCTTCTTCACCTTCTTCTTGAATAAGGCCTGGAATGGAACTTGACTCCTAGGGTGTGTGAATCACATTCTGTCATGTTGCCAGCTAAGGAGACTGTGGAAGTTTTTGTTCCAGTTCTCTGGAATCCACAACTAGAGTCGAGTGGGATCCTGACACCCGGGATGTAGCTGAGCAACATAGTGCCTTCCTGGCAAGTGTAAAATCCTGAGTTTGATTCCTAGTACCAAAAAAAGTAAAAAGAAAGGGATCCTGATATAACTCAGAACTTTCTCCTGTTTTTCCTTCTTGGCCTTTTCCCTACTTTTCCTCCTTCTCTGGCCCTCTTCAGAGCCCTCCCCTGACACATATTTACTGTGCTGTGCAGGTGTACAAAGAAAGGGAACACTGAAGAACGCACCTACCAAGGGTTTTGGGCTCCTGGCCACACGTAAAATAATGACTTTTATTCTCTGAGCACGTACTATGAGCACCACACAACTCTAAGACACTGTTTTTGTTATTTTTCTCATTGCTGAGACAAAATACCCAACATCTAAAGTTAAAGGAAAATTTTATTTCAGCTTACAGTTTGCAGAAGTTTCAGTCCATACCTGGCTGGATTCACAGGGTGACATCGCAGAGGAGCATCACAGAGGAGAAACAGTTCATGGTGTGCCAGGCAGGAGGTAGCAGCAGCAAGCCCACCTTCTTTCTGTCCCTTTATACTTCATCCAATTTTAGGTAGTGCCACTAGGAACTATGCTCATTCCAATCAGTGAACTAATTTAGTCCCACACACCCTTAATCCCAGTATCACACACCTAAGATCCCGTCAGCTCTGTAAAGCCCCATCTACAAGTGCATGAGTCTTTGGGGGATATCTAGATACAGGTCATAACAGACACTTAGTGAAAAGATAATTTACTTGCATTTGCATAACAGACTTTCAGGAACGTGATTCCCACTTTATTTTCCAGCTAGAGGGACAGCTGTTGGTGCTAGGTGACTCTCTTGGTCATGACTGAGTGAATGCCTGACACAGTACTGGCCACTCACTGTTCTTTCTCTGAGAGATGCAGAACTGTGTATGGAAAGACACAGATCATGGGAGGTAGGACCCGGGCCACATGGGCCTGAGATTAGACTTGAAGACATGAGTCCCATGTTGCATATTTACAGAGAAGAGAGGGAAACAGCTGTGTGCAGAAAGAGGAATAGAGAGTTTACTGATTATTGAAGCTCTTGATAAATTTTCCAGATCCCAACTCCCTGAAAACACACTTTCTCGTTTTAGTTTTTCTCTGGTACTGGGAACCGAACTCACGACCTTGCGCTTGCCAGACAGACGCTTTGCCGCTGAGCTAAATCCCCAGCCCCTGAAAACACACTTTCTCTAGGTTCATTTATTTAATAGCATTCATTTTATTTATTGAATATTACCATATGACAGGGCTTGCTCTAAGTCCTGGTATACAACAATCTCTGTCCTTAGGTGCTTCCTTTCTAAGGGGTTCTATGAATTCTGCATTTCTTTTAATATGTCTGTTTTCATTTGAGGGAGCCCAAGTAGATTTCTGTTTCTTGCACCCATGAGATCTCTCAGGAAGATCAGGTCAGTATGGATTTTCTGATTGTACGGACAAAGACCCAACAGCTCTGAAAGGGTGAGAAAAGAGGCCCAAACTCACACAGAGACAGCTGGTCCTGTTCAAGGTTTTCAGTCTCAAGGTGTGCGTATTTCCCACTGCTCCCATGACCTCCCAAGAGACAAAGGCCACATTCTACCAGAGTTCGGGGCTCCTCACCCACAGACTAACCTTTGGGAACAACAGCAAGTGAAAGGTCTGCTCCAGCAACATGTAGTTGGGGACTTTCCGTGAATTTTTGCCACTGATTCTCATGACGTCTGTGGCTGAAACAAGGCACAGGTTATAACTCACTTTCTTTATTGGAAAAACCCTGAGCCTTGAGCAACCAAGTGACTTTAACAGGGTCAGGAGCTGGTGAAGAAAGGGCCAGGACAACACCTATGACCCATGGCCTGCGTTCTTTTCACTTCGTAAAAAAAGCATTAAATTTCTACCAATCATTTTACTTCTTATCTTCTAATCTTCCCTGCCCTTGAGCTATTTGCTGCTTCTTTTCAACCCAGATGCTACCCACAAACTACCACCCAACGTTTCATTGACATCCCACTTCCTACCCAGGGAAGAAGTTGTTTTCACTGACATCAGCTCTCCCTGCCTTCCTCACAGTCCCAAACCAAACACTTTATTTTGTTTATTTCTTCATCCAGGTATTTCCCACCTCACTGGTGTCACCTTCTCCACCCATAGCCAAGCTAAACCTAGAATTGGCCTTGACTTCTGCCTCGTTCCCTACACTGACAGCATGTCAATCACACCAGCAATGTTTTTTTTCAGTCCACTCACTTTCATTGTTGCAAGTGTAGCTTGGGCCTGTCTTAACTTGATGACCACCATGGCCTTTAACTGGCCTTGCTGCTTCCTGAATTATAGACCCAAATTTATTCTCTAAACAGCAGCCAGAGGGATCTTCCTGGACCCCCCTCCCACCACAAAAGACAGGCTGGTACCAGATATACTTACAACTTAAATGTGTTGTTACCCAAACTCTTGTCCAAGGACCAGATCAACAGGATCACCAAAACCTTCTGTTAAAATGCCAATTCCAAGGCCCTAAACTACACTTCCAAGTCAGAGTCACTAAAGAGGAGGCTGGGAATTGTCACTTCATGATGGTTTTTGTGCACATTAAACATTGAAGACCACCGAAGATCCTATCAGATGAGGAGAAAAATTCTTAAAGGGTTTGGACCAGGAGGTGCCATCAGTCACCATAGCTACTCTGAACAGAGGTTGAACCTCAGCTAAGGGGTCAGTGCTGAGAAGGAGCTAGTCAGGATGCCAACACCAAAACCTGGCTTTGTCACTTCCTGCATGGAACTACAGATTCTGTGTCACAAAATAATGTAACACCTGCCTGGTAGGGCTGTTGTGAGCATTAATAACTCACAGTTTACCCAGCACTTAGCACAGGTGGTAAATGCCTCACAAATGTGGGCATTATGGTAATTAGTTATATGTCTTCCTAAAAACATCAGTTATTTTCTGGTTGACAGATTTACATAACTTGAAGGCCAAGAGAACTCTCCCTGTGGAATATTTCTCTTATTCCCAAGTAATGTTATTCTGCTGTCATTCTTTCTTTGTTCATGCACACACACATACAATGGATGCATGCACACACATAACCCTAAGGTGCATATATACACATAAATATACAGAGACACCCTCCTAATTCTTCTCTCTACTCACCCATCCAAGCTTCATCAGCATTCCGAGGTACTATCCACTTTTCATCCTCTGGTACTTTTCATTATTTTATTCACAGGGAACTCTTTTGCTCTTCTCCTCTCTCAGTCTTTTGAAATAGAGCTCAAGTCTCAACTCATAATCTCTTTCATCCATGAAGCTTTCCCAGCACCAACCCATAGTTTTCTTAGGCAAACAGCATCAATACCCTCTCTAGAATTCTGCACTAGCTCTGAACTGTATTTCCCCACTGATCAGGGAGCCTCCCAAGGCAGAGTGTTGCTGTCTATCAGGGTTTCCACTGAGCCCCTCACTATCTGGTCCAGAGAACAATGAAATGAATGAAGGTCGAACTTTCTTCTATTTTAGTTAGGTAAGAGTAAACACTACCTCTTTATTTCTGGGGATCCCTAAGAACTATTACTTATACCACCTAGTTCAGAATTTGTGACAGTGTATTGCTGTATGTTCATTTAGGGCTTTATTAGTCTCTTTCTCATTGCTGGGGCAAAATGCATCTACAATTTAAAGGAGACAAGTGTATTTTGGTTTATGTTTTCAGTGGGTTCGGTTTCTGGTTGGCTGGCTCCAAGGCAGAAACAGCATCGTAGAAGAATCCAGTAGGGGACCTCTGCTCAACCCATGGCTGCCAGGAAATGGGGGAAAGGAGAGAAAGAGAGGGAGAGAGAGACAGAGAGAGAGACATAGAAAGAGAGAGAGAAAAAAATCCTACAAACAAGAATACACCCTTTGAGGTCACTCCTTCAGTGACCCACCTCTTCCAACAGGCCTGACCTCTTAATAGCACATTCAGCAATGAACTTATCAATGTATTAATCCATTGGTGTGCACAGCACCCTGATAATCCAATCACCATCCAAAAGTCCCACCTCTGAGCACAGGAGACTTTTGGACGATATTCTAGATCTAAGCCACTATGGGGGCTCAAATAAAGTATTCTCTTTGTTTTCATTTTATATTATTTTTATCAAGCTTTTGAATTATAACTTACACATAGCAAACTGCAAACGTTAGAATTGTACAATCTTATGATTTTGACAAGATGTAAACATTGAAACCTTTGCTGCAATCATCATACAAAACTATTCCATCAAACTCAAAAGATTCTTCTTGCCCTGAAATGTCAACTTTAAGTGGCAGAACCAGAAGAGATTTTTACAAAGCCTAAGGTGAGAGAGGAATAGCCTGGGTGTCCCTTCTGGGTGGTCCTTTCAGGACAGGAAATTATCTAATTCCTCCCAGTGCCTCTGGATTGTCTTCAGAAAAGTAGCATCTGTCATAGAAATGTGACCTGAGGATGGAAATAATAGTTTCCTGAGATGGCAACAACAATTCTGTTATGGTTTGTATCTAGATTCCTCCCCTCTCCCTGCAAAGCCTCATATAGTCATAGGTGGGGCTTTTCAGAGGTGGCTGAATCTAGAGTACGTGATGCTTGGATTAAGGATTTGATGCTGGGTTGATTCATGATGCAATGATGGAATTAAGGTTGCCCCACAGTGGGTGTGAGTACTACCTGCCCTAAGGGAAAGTAACCTGGATAGACTATAAGGGACAGAAAGAGGCTGCTGTGGTCCCTTGCTGCTTGTTACTTGCTGCTTTGCTACTTACTGTTTGCTGCCTTCTGCACACCCTGAACTCTTTCTCCTCTGTGATGCCCCTCTGCCATGCCACCCCACCCTAGATCCAACCAGCTACGTACTGAAACCTCTACAAACTGTGACTTAAAATAAACCTTTCCTCCTCTAACTTTGGGTGTCAGGTATTTTGTCTCATCAACAAGAAAAGAAACTAAGACAGACACCATCTCTGCACCATCCTACATGATAGCCAGTAGCCTCATGTGGCTCCAGAGCACTAATCACATGGCAAGAAACTAAATGTCTTATTCAGTTTAAATTAATTTATAGTTGCCCTCAAGTAGCCATAAATGGTCAGTGGCTACCATACTGGACAACACAGGAGAAACAAATCAATAGGTACGTTCTTATGAGATTTGTGCTGTATGCCTCCCTCCAAGTGGGGTGTGTGGGAAGAGGGGTCAGACTTCTGCCACAAAGGTTTCCGTCTCCTTGTGAGATATTTTGTTTGAATCAAGACAAAACAAGAAGATGCAAAAGACACAAAGGTAGTAGGATACAAAAGTTATCATTGGGCTACAAATCAAAAAAGTAGGATGATGGCAGAAAGAGTAGCCCAGCTCTGGTCACAGGGCTTGATGTCACATACTGTTGAGAGTGAGTGCTTGGCTCAGTTACAGTTTTCCTTTGTTCTTCTTCCTTTTTCCGTACTGGGGATTAAACCCAGGGCCTTTACACTGAGCTGCATCCCTAGCCCTTCTTTATTTTTTGAGACAGGATCTTTCAAAATCTCTGAATTGCCCAAGCTGGGTTCAAATTTGTGGTCTTTCTGCCTCAGCCCTTCAAATTCTTGGGATTACAGGTGTGCACTACTACACCAAGCTTGTATTTGAATTTTATCTGTATTTAACTTTTTATAAGATTGAGTTCATATGATATTTAAATTAAAAGTAAATTAAAATGTCAAATCCAGTTAACCTAGCTATTCCCCTTCTTGGTATTGTTCCAAAAGAATTAAAAACATCATACGCAGTGATATATGCACATGTATGTTTATAGAAGCACTATAAAATTGTAATAGCTAAATTTCGGAAACAGCCCACATGCCCATGAACCAATGAATTAGTAAAGAAGATTTAGGTTTTTATAAAATGGAGTACTACTCAGCCATAAAAAGGGATAAACTTCAGACACTTCCAGGTAAATGGATGCATCTTGAGACCACAACCTTAAGTGAAATAAACTGAACGCACATGTTTAAATATCACACTGTTTATCTGGCATGATAAACTGAAAGTGTAAATAAGGCCCAAAATGTATAATAGATATTGTGAAATAGGAAGAAAATGTTCAAATGGGAAGGAGAACTAAAGAGGCACCAGGGAGAAAGGAAGGAAGTAAAAAGAAAAACAAGATAAAGGAAAAATGGAAATAAAGCTTTGTAAATAAGGAGGGGAATAGGGGTTAAAAGGAGGGGAGGTAAGTAGGATAAAAAGAAAAAGCAAGATATACCATGTACAGGTACAAATTCCTTATGATGAATGTCATCACTATATATATCTAAAATGTATTAATAAAATTAATTTTAAGAAGAAAAAAATGTCAAACTAAAACATGAATAATTTTATAAAGATAAACCTCCACTCCCTAGTCACACTATGTCCCCTAGCGAAGCATGAAAAATCCACCTGCTAGTTTTGAGCATCAGCTGGGGTCAAGGTAGCAGGTCACGTCCCAGTCTCACCACTTACTTAACCTCTTCCTGACTCAGTTTCCTTGCAGAAAAAATTACAAAGCCTCTCCTTTATGGAACCAAGTGAGGATTAACTGAGCACATAAATAACTTAGCACCATGACCAACACAGAATAAAAATTAGCATGTATCAAAAATTTATTACATTCCAGCCACTGTATTGAGTTCTTTATATGAATCACAAAACCCTGTAAGGTGGATGTTACTGTTATTCGATTTTAAGGATGGAAAAACTGATCTGTAATTGAAATGCCCTCTGATAATAAGTAGTTGAGCTAAGATTCAGACTTGGACAGCACAATTGTAACACCATGTTCTTAATCAGTAAGGTAAGTGTTCCTGGGAGTTTTCTCAGGCTGCTGGAACCAAGTACCATAAACCAAGTAACTAATGACAGAAATTTATCACCTCACAGCTCTAGTGGCCAGAGATTGAGATCAAGGGGCTGGCAGGGATGGTTCCTTCCCAGAACAATGGCGTTCCTCTCCTTGACTTAGAGATGCCTATTTTCACGCTGTGTCTTCACATTATTTTCCCTCTGTCTGTGTCTGCATCCAAATATCCCTTTCTTGTATGGATGCCAGCCATACTGGATTAGGGTGCATCCTCAGAACCTCCTTTCAACTTAACCTCTATAGCTTAACATTTATTTACCCTCATAAGGCACTAGCTCCAGGTAAGCTAATATTCTGAGAACTGCTGGAGGTTAGGGCTTCAATATATGAATTTACTGGGGGACATTCAATTCCACCCATGACATTGTTTTGCATCAGAGGAGTACAGGAAATGTTAATTCTTTGTGACAAGCCTCATGGTGTCCACCAGCAAATTCACACTTGGTTGGCTTGAGCAAACTACAAAGCCAAGTAGCAGGTACAGAGGTGGATAAATCCCATATATAAGGGCTAAAAGGCTGCAGAATACATAAGGCACAAGCTGGTAGGGTGACTTAATGTCAGGGAGGGCTTCCTACGGGAAGTGAATTTCACACAAGTGAGATGTTTTCAGACCCTGAGTGGATGAGTTGGGTTTTAAACGACTTTTGGAAAAAGATACTTACATCTTAGAAAGGCCTGTGGGTTTGTTTTAATCACCTCTCAAAGCTATGTTAGACACTCGCAGCTCAGGATACTCAGTTTAGCCTAATAAAAAAAAGTAATTACATCATATTAAAGATAATTTGATTGTTACTGAGACGATAATTGAGTTGAAATGCTTATTGTAACAGACACATCAGATTGGCAAGGAAGAAGCTCAGCTTAAATGCAAACAGCGTTGATAGAATTAAAAGATTGTCACTGCAGTTAAACCAATAGTAATTATTTTCTGAACATAAATTCCTGAGTAGTGAGGACACAATTATATCTATAAACAGTCATAAGAAAATAATTACTCCACACTCCACCTGAGGCAACAGTCCATAAAAGCCTTTGCAACACTTGTCATGAGAAGCCCTGTTCTTCCCATCAGAAACACGCTGCAGGCAATAATACTGAAAAAAAAATTTCTTAAATATGCAAGTGCTCCCTGAGCAGCCCTGCCTTAGCATGCTTTTTCCAAAGGGTCCTCCACTCTCCTCAACTCACACCATTCCCACCCACCATTTCTGTACTCGGGAAGATTCACATCTCTAATTCTCAGACTAGATTCTCCCAGGCAGAAATAGAATGGTGGAGGGGTATGGTGGAGGAAGGCTGCTCACCCCCATGGTAGTGAGGAAGCAGAGAGAGACAGAGACAGAGACAGAATTAGAGACAGACAGAGAGATAGAGAGATACAGACGTGGACACAGGACATAGAGACAGAGAGAGACAAATGGAGAGACAGAGAGGGACAGGGAGAGACAGACAGAGAGACAAGAAGTAGAAGGAGCAAAAGAATAATAGTGGAAGTGAGAAGAAGAAGAAGAAGAAGAAGAAGAAGAAGAAGAAGAAGAACAACAACAACAACAACAACAACAACAACAACAACAACGACAACAACAAGGACAAGGACAACAACAATAAGAAGGAGAAAAAGAGGAGGAGGAAGGGAAGAAGGATAAGGACAAAGAAGAGGTAGAGGATGAGAAAAAGAAAGGACCCAGCAACCCTTCCAGGTTATCCCAGGTGACACACCCCCTAATACACAGGCAGCTGAGGACTCATAGGTGAGTTACTCCACTGATGAGTGTAGTCCCATGATCCAATCACTTTCCAAAAGCTTCACTCTGAACCAATGAAACTTTTGGGGGATATTTTAGATCTCAACCATGACAGTGCAACATATTAAGTAATTCTATCTTGTCTTTCTATCATCCCCACCTAAAGAACCCTAGCCCTATATCAGCCAATTCTTCTGAGCAATAGATAAACATCACATCTGGGCCCTACTGTGCTGCCTAGGAATTTTGCCATCACCCTGTCTTCTCTGTTTTCCTCCCCTGGACCACTAGGTTACACTTCTTCCACTTCCCTAACTGCCAAATCCACTTTGCACTCAACAGATCATCTCTGTTCCCAACAATGAAATATAATAAATTCTCTAAGTAGAAACTCCTTCAGCTTTCTGACTTCAAACCCCAAAGTCACAGGCAAATATTCAGCATGCAATGCTCTTCATCTTGGGTTTTATGTCGAAGCAGTGCTTTCTCTCCTCGTTAATTAAGGCTAATCCTTCCCTGTATGTTTAAATCCTTTCCCAAGTTGGCTTCTTTCCACCAACTTCTAAATAGGCTTTAGCTTCTGTTAAGGTTTAGATCTAGCCATCCAAGAGGAGCCTCATGTGTTTACAGGTGGACCTTTTGGAAGATGATTGGAGTAGGAGGGCACTGCAGCTGATCTGATCCTAGGAGGTGGGGCCAGGTTGGAGGTAGGTCACTGCAGCAGGGACCTAGGTGGTATATCTCCCTCCTCACCTCCTCCCTTCTGTCTCTCTACTTCCTGCCTCTAAGATGTGAGCAGCTTGCCTCTGCCATGCCCTCCCACCATGCTCTTTCTGTCTTGGACCAACCAGCTACAGACTGAAAATGTGAGCCAAAATAAACCTCCATTCCTTTAATTGTGGATTTGGGGTATTTTGTCCCAACAGTAAGAACATGACTAAGACAGCTTCCTCTGCCTTGAAAGGCTTTTCTTTTACTCCACAAGCACCTCTGAGTTAAACCTCCAGAAGAACTCCTTCTTTCTTCATGTCTCACCTCTTTGCACCCTAGCTTGTGTCCCAGATGCACTAGGATTGCTCCCTCCCTCAACATGTCACTCAAAGCCTCCCTACCCTCACCATCAACATGTTACTAGTGGCCAGGGAGCTGCACTAGAACATCGCTTCCAGATGCTGAGCCAGCTCTTTTCCAGCCTTCACTGTCTGTTTGAGTCTGGTTTTACCACCTTCCTTTCTTTATCTAAAACTCTGAGGCCGCTGAAGTTCATTTTCTTGTGACTCTTCCCTTCACCTCTGCAATTGTTAGTGCTCCACTTCCTTCCCCAGCCTCCTTGCTTTTCTCTCACAACACTCACTCTGGGTGATCTAATCCTTCCTTAAGGTTTTAAATGGGCTAATAGACCCTGGCTATATCCAAAATCTTTATCTTGAGCTCAACTTCTCAATCTCTTCCCCTCACCTCTCTCTCTTTCCCTTTCTCTTTCCTCTCTCTCCCTCTCTCTCTCTATCTCCCCACCCTCTCTTTCTGTACCCTTTCTCACACATACCACATCACACTGTACACATCCCATAATATTTTCTTATGATCTTTTCTAATGTGAGGTTATGTTAGTCAACATGAGTTAATATTCTTGGAGAAGTAGGTGTCAAAATGGGACTATGCATGCAATATTTTACTAGGGCACATAATTTGGGAGAAAATGGGGAGGAGTGGAAAAAGCTGAGAGAATCATCACTTGCTGCAAAGCCAAGCCGACATCGATAAAGGACAGTGGGATACAAGATCAAGTAGGAGAATTCTAGACCCTAGTGCAGTTGGGAAAATATCCAGCTGGAGTCTTCCAGCCAAACTCAGCCATCGAAGTCCTCTCTCAGTCTCCTGGGATGTGCTGGTATTCCTGCTTGGCTCAGACACCAACTGTGAGCAGCTCCTGGAAAGCTTTGGTGGAAATGCTGTTAGAGGGCAGCAGCTTGACTCGACTCCCTGGAGGGGGAGCTCTGCAAGTTGCATCCTCCAGCTGCCACACTGAGTGAACTCTGCTCTCAAGGGAGGCTTCCTGAGGGGACTCCCTGGGATGCGTGCCTGTCTGTGGTGCTAAAATCTGACTGATGCTTAGACCTATCACTCACCCTGATTCTTTGGCAAGGTAAGGAGACTAGGCTCTAAAAGAGCCAGACTAAGTGATCAATGATAACATACAAGCAGGGGGGTAGGGGAAGAGACAGGGTGAATATGCATTGACTAAAGCTGAGGGATATGGTTAAGGAAGGAAAGGCAAGAAACATTACTCTAGCAACTGTGATCCAATGCAATAAGTTTGCAACCTTCATAGTTTTTAATCCTTACATAATTTTTGAGATTCATGTAACTCACACCTTGCTATGGGCCAAGAATCACCTGAAAAGCTTGTCAACAACAGATTTCTGGGCTCCATCCTTAGACATCCCTGAGAGATTCCTGAAAAAATTGCATGTGTATGTGTGTGTGTCTGTGCTGCCAGTGGTCAAACTAAATGCCTCACACATGCTAGGTAAGCACTCTGCCACTCAGTTATATACTTAGCCTGAGAATTTTCTTTTTTAAAACACAAATTTCACATTACAAATGTGTTGATGTTGCCAGCACAGAGACCACTATGTTCAAAGTATAATTTTGACAAGGGCAATGTCTGAGTCCAATTTCTAAAGATATTTGCTCCCTGGGGCAGAAACCTAAAGCTCAACAACATACTTATGTGCCTTGGGGACTTCCTGGTAAGGCAAATGTCATCCTGATGAGCAAAGAAAACTACAAGTCTTCCAAAGCATAGCCAAGATCCAATGAAAAAGTATCCATACCTCATCTATGAAGTCCTACTGGAAAGAATAGATTACCATTAGTGGTACCTAAAGACATCAGGTCATGAAGACAATAGATTCAAAGTTAATAAGGTGAAATAAAGAAATACGGGAAGATCAAAGTAGGGCAGGAGCACAGGAAAGAATTGGCAGAGGAGTGTGTAGGCAGCGGGTGGTGGGGTTGCTGCTTGAAAGTTATCTCACCAAAGCAGATGTAAACCCCAAAGAGAGGCTATGGAGGTCACACGCATGGAGAAGGAAGCAAAAACGAAGAATTTTCAGACTTGATCCATGGCTAGAACACACAATCTCTGATTTGATAATGAAAGTCAATGAGGACACACAGAGCAATTTGTACCTAATTTCTCAGGAGTAGAAATGCCCTCATTCTGTTCTGCAACATCACTCCAAACACAGTTGGTATACAAAAAAATTAAAAAGAAATAAAGTAAGATGGATATTTTAATTGAATGGTCACCCTTTCTGGAAAACACTACCCTTGAAATTTGACCTTGGATCTTACTTTGCTGGCCTGCCATGACATCATCTCTCTATTCAGAATATCACTGGAGAGGGACCTCCTCTGTGAGCCCAGCCTGGCAGTCCTCAACAATCAAGACAAGGGTAGGATAGCTCTGTTGGAGATGCAGGGTCCTATTGTTATCCCTCTACTCAGATTCCTCATGAAGTGATATGGAAGCAGACACAGGGATCCCCATGGGACTGGGAAAGCGAGGTCTAACCTGGGGCAGGATGGGAAGGCTTACCTTACCTGGAGATGCCAAAATAGAAAGGAACACTCAGTAGACTCAAGTGTCAGCCGACCTACAAAATTCTGGTATTAGGAAACTGGGGGAAAAGATATACTAAATAATCTGGCCTTCATAAATTCCTCCATGTTGCCAGTGAACGCACAATGAAGGACAGAGGGAGGAGGAACAGTTAGTAAAAAACCAATTACTTTAGCATCCTTTGGGTGCCAGTGGATACTTGTAAGAGCATTCTATTCCCTTCTTTTGCTCTAAAGGGTGTGAAATAATGTTTTTACTATGGCAAATGTGACACCTGTAAATATGTCATGGGTTTAATTATTCTTCCATAAGAAAGATAGGCTAAAGTCCTAGTTCTCAGTGCTGCAGATTGCAAGCTCAATTGGAAATAGGGTTATAACAAATGTGATTTGTCATGATGATGTCATTTGGAATAGGGCGGGCTCCTAACCCAACATGACTGGCATCCTTATAAGAAGAGTGTCCTGAGAAGACATGGAAACAAAGGGAGAACATCATGTGAAGACAGGCGGAGAATGGAGTTGTGCTTCCCCAAGACAAGGACTTCCCGAGGCTACCAGGAGCTAGAAGTGGCAAGAAGGATCCTCCTCCTCTGGCTGCAGAAAGACTATGACCTAGCAAATACCTGCAGTTTGTTGGACTTGTGGCCTCTTGAACTGTAAAATCATACATTTCTGTTGTTTTAAGCTACTTACTTAGTTTATGGTATTCTGTTGCAGCACAGAGCTGCACTGGAAAAGTTACATGGAACATGTTTTAGGAGTTGTGCCTGGGGATTTGGTATAGATGAGGTAAGGAAAAGTGCAAAAGGTGTTCAGCTAGCAGAACCGGAGGCTGGTTGCCTGCTCTACACCTCCTTATTTCACTCCTGTTACCCTGAGAGCCTGTTCTAAGAAACAAACACACTCCAAAGAAGCTTCCATGTGAGTCCCAGGGAGCTGCGTGAGAGCTGCTTTCAGAAGTCAAATCCTTGCCGACCTCATTATGTGTGTCTGTGAGCGTAGGAACACACAACCCCGCGCAACATCAAGGGCTCGGGATGTGGAAGCTGCTGTAACTATCGTCCTACTAAGACCCACATTCCAATCAAGAGTATGTAAGAATGTCTAAGCAATTAGAATGGATCAAACAGATGCTCCTTTTGGTGCACTTCTGATTACTTTATAATTAACTAATGGGCTTTGTAGCAGCTACTTTTATGTGCGTCTAATGGCTACATAATGAGATCACCTATTTGTGTCTATTTTATGGCCAGGAGGGAGAACTAATGAACTTAGAGGGTACATCCTGTCACCTCTGCAGCCTACAGACACATCCCAAACAGTAAAGACTAGCAGAGGGCTTCAGTCTCTGAAATGTCCCCAGGAGGATTCCTTCAGTCCTTTGCTCATAAAATGCACAGTGGACCCATGCACAAGAGGAGCATTATGGTGACTGTGTATTGGGAGCTTCATTCTGGGCCAAACATCCCAGGTCATCTGTGTGACTTCAGCTCTTTCTTAACAACCATGCAGAGGAAGAGCCTGGAGCAGTGAGGACTTAACTCACTTGCCTGAAGACAGTCACTGAGTATGCACCGGGATTAGCCTCAGCCTGCCAGACTCCTGTTCCCTTAAATGTGTGTGCTGGATACAAGAACATGAATTTGGGGTTTAGTAACCTCAGAGCTATTCTTCTGAACAGTATTGACCCACTGAAGTCAGGCAAGAAGCTGGGGTTAGAGGGAAGTAAGCTACTACAGTCTCTTAAATGGTAAGTATTTTAAAAGGGCTGAGGATGTAGCTCCATGTGAAGACCCTGGGTTTACTACACAGTATGAAAAAGAAAGAAGAAAGAAGAAGAAAGAAAGAAAGAAAGAAAGAAAGAAAGAAAGAAAGAAAGAAAGAAAGAAAGAAAAGAAAAGAGAGAGAAATTCTTCAGTAACTAAATTTTACTAATGACTGCAGATGATCCTTTAATAAGTTTTCTTTCTAATTTTCCCAAACTCTTGGGCCCTAGTGCAGCTTGAAGGGAAGCCAAGAGCACCACCTTCCCTCTCCACAGATGCAAATTGACGACAGTACCTTTCTCTCCCTCTCTCTTTCCCTCCTTCCTTCTCTCTGTCTCTCTTTCTCTCTCTCTCTCCCCCTCCAAGGCCTACTAAACCCAGCTCCTGCAGATGCTGCATGCCCCACCTCTTCCATGCAATGTTTATAAACAGAGGCTCTGAAGTCAAATGATCTGGGTTCAAACCTCAGCTCTCCAGTTTGTGAGCTCAGTGATCTGAGAAAATTTCTCTAAATTTCAACCCCTCTGTCTAGTAGCTGAAGATAATAAACATATTTACTTCACAGAGCTCATTTATTCACTGAAAAACTATTTGAAAATCTTCTCTTCTAGGTATCATTTAAAACCCTGGGTATAAACCGATGACTACCAAAGGCTCTACTCTCACCAGAGGAAGACAAATAAACAAAGAGAACACCAGAGCTAGGAAGAAAAAAGAAGTCTAGTAGAGGCACGGAGGATACTTATACACAAAAAGCCTCCTACTGTGCAGCAGAGAATGCTGGGAGCAGCTGGAGGAGCAGCCTAGACTGCAGCAAACAGAAGAACCTGAGCGAGGGGTGGAAGAAAAGAGCAAGTGTCCTGAGGACATCACTGGAGTCCTGGGATTCAGCCATTCCTGAAGGGACAGCTTCCTTTCTGATCTTTGTCACTCTTTAAGCTAATCACTGTCCTGTCCCACTTTTAATTTTTTTCTTAAAAGAGCCTCTACTTTTTCTTTTCACCCTGTTTTAAATCAGTCCACACATTAATAGACTTCATTTTGGCAGATTCCTACATGCACATAACAGACCTGGATCATTTTCATACCCCCCCCCGGCCCCCCTTGCACTGCCCTCCCTAGTTTCACATATCTGGATGCTCAGTGTGTGTAGTATATTTTGGGTATAGCCATTTCTCCAAATCAGTTTCTGTCAGAGACATCTGAGAGAGTCCTGAGTCACACAAGTGATTAAAATTTTATCCGTTTATTTTTCTCCCTTTTTAGAGAGTGCATTCATTTTCCCTTAGCACCTCAGGTGGGCATGCTGGGGAGGCAGGTTAGCCACTGAGTGATGGGCACAGAGCTGCTTCCCCGGGACACCCAGAGAGGGAGTGCTGCAGCCCCCAGACCACCAAGCACTCAGCCCGCTCCTTGGGAAAGCACCTCAGCCATCACCATGTGTCTGTGGACTTCTTTATTAATCACTCCTTGGAGTCTGAAACCCAATTCTTTTATTAAAATTATGAAACCATCAAGCAGCCTGACAATGAAAATAATGCCTTCATAGTGTCTGTGTTGTAACAATCCCTCACGTGTTTTCTGAGCAATATATTCATTCCTGTGACTACTGAGCGGGCCAGAACATCGGAGCAGCATGATTAATGGGGCCCTTCCCAGCTGTCCGCAGCCAGTAACGGGCTGGGAGAGGGAGAGCCAAGCCTGTTCTATCAGGAATAGATTATTAATAATTTCATTCCCTCTGGACCAGCCATGATCATTAATCTGTAGTGAGTCCCAAGTCCTAGAAAAACTGAAATTTTGACTATGTGCCGTGGGGGGCATTAGAGCTCTAGGGATGCAGACAATTTCATTTCCCCTGCGCCACACTGGGCATGTGCTTTTGTGCTCCAATCTGCAAACTGGTACAGAGAGAGACAGAATCTTCCATGGAAGTTAGAAATGGAATGTACACATTTATCTTTAAGGCTACAAAAATTGAGTTTAGCTACATTCCGTCCTCTTCAAAATAAGAGCCCTCAAAATCAGACTAGGGGCGCTCAATGCTCAGGGTCCCTCTTCTGCTGAGTTGGGTGTGCGTACAGCCTGGCTGGGAGATCAGATGCAATGGTGCATTGTTTAAGTGAATGTGCTCAATGCCAGCATATTCCACGGAGGTCTTATGCTCCACACTTGCAGTGCATGACTGGGCCAAATTCCTGACAGCTCAAAAAGCAGGGAAGAGCAGCCAGGGCACTCAAGGGCACCTCTTCAGGTTTCTCATTTGATGCATAAAAAAGAATGCCCAGAGAGGTAAGTGGCTTGTGTGAGGTTTCGCGGTCTTTAAGTGCGGACCTAGAAGACTCCCATAGCCTGTGCCCACAGCCTCCACTCCTGGTGACCAGCATTAAGTCCTCCCTAGAAATGCACTACATGCATAGCTTCATTGCAGGTGCCAGCAGTCCCCCAAGTAGTGATAGTGTCAAGAAGGAGTAAGGCAGCTGTGACTTCTTTACCAAGCAGGACTTTGCTGCATTTATTTGTATGGAAAAGTTAGAAGTAGGGGTCTTTAGAAAGCTCCATTTCTGCTGAGTTCAGGAAGCTGAGGTAAGGACCTAGAACTCATTTCCCAGAAGGAGTCTCAGACCCAAAGCAGGTAACCAGCACATCACAAATGACAGATAATAGTGATGCGGATGCAGGCAGGAACACTGAGGAGGAAAGGATTAGCTTTGGGTGCACTGGTTCCAAAAATACCCTACTCACCCATCCTAGGAAACCCTTCCCTTTGCCAGACCCTTCCAAATTCTATGGCCAAGAGGCACAGAGCTGGACAAATGACAGCTGAACCCCAGGCACCACTGATTGAGCAGAGGGCAAACAGCCCCTGCCTTTGTTCCTCTTAATCTAAATTGAATCTGAGCGCAGGAAGATTATAGGATGAACGTGAAAACTCCGCTGCATTTCAAAATTACACAGATCAGAATGGAAATGGTCCTGGAGGTTTTGAGGAATTACGGCCAGTGGTGGTACAGCCATGCTTCACTTTAATTCTCCCCCTTTTGGGGGAAGAGAGGTCAGGAATAACCGTAATATTACAAACAAGACCATTGCCTTAACTGGCAACTATGCTAAGAAGCCCAGGGAGACTTTGAGGGCGAAATCCTGCCCATTTGTTACTAGAAGCTGAGGCCTCACCAAGGCCAGAGGCATCCCTCACAAGGAGGAGCTCCCTGCCCCAGAGGCAGAGGAGGCTAAAGAAGTTTGGGAGTTTGAAAGCTGGCAGCTCGGCCCTAAGTCTGTGAACTGTGCAGTCGTTCCTGAGTTTACAGAGAGAGAATATTTCCTCTTTCTATGGTTGCCTGGTCACCAGGAACCAGCCTGCCAATGTCCTCAAGGATCCTAATCCTCATAAGCACAGCTACTTATGGAGCAGTGCCCCCAAAATCCCAGAGATCATCCCAGGAGCCCACTGGGGTGGAAGAAAAGAAGAAGTGGCCTGAGGGCATCATTGGACATCCCAGGACTCCAATGATGTCCAAAGAGAAGAAACCCCACTGGTTTTCTTCTCTTCTCCATAAACTATATGGAGAGACGACCTACACACACACACACACACACACACACACACACACACACACACACTTGTCTCCCCTTGAAATTAAGCAGTATTCACTAAGCCTGTAGAAAAATAGTCCTTGATATTTTTTCAGTTAATCTAAATTAAATCTGCAAATGGAAAGTGCGTCTCATGTGAGAAGGAGCTAACCTCTTGCAGTTGCTGGCTGAGTGTCTGAGGGTACATGAGTGCTGTGGGTGAGCATGAATGTTGTGAAATACATGTTTCCCTGCTGAACTGTGGACACAAATGCAGGTGTCTGAGGAACGGAGAAGCTCCAGATGCCATGCATTTAAAAACAGCCTACCCAGTACTTTGAGGAATGAGAAATGGAAAACACCAAGTGGTATGTGTGTCGCACCCCCAGCCTCACCTAAACTTTCTGCCAATCAGTCCAAGATTCCTCAAAAGGAGGGCTATGGGGCCATTGCTATGCCTCTGATGTGAATTTGGGATCCTTAGCCCACGTGGCTCAGGATAACTTGGCCTGAACCCTCACCGTGAGTCTCAATCCTCCGAGCTCAGAGTGCAAATAACCTCAGAAGTTTTACATGGATCAACCCAGCCACAAAGGGATTGGAGTCTAGATCCAGATGGGAATGATTATTCTGCCTGGCCCTAGCAAGGAGGATCCAGAATGTGAGACTCTAGGTAGGGGATGCTGGACAGTTGGGAAAACAAAATTCTTTAAGTGCCTTAACCTGCTTTTAGGATTGCCAGGTAGGTAATATAGAAGATGCCTAGCTTTAAATGCCATGTAAACACCGAGCTTTTTGATAATATAAATATGTCCCATGCAACACCCAGACCTATGTCTCCTAAAGAATTATTATTTATGAGAAATTCAAAGTTAACTGGGCACCGTGTAATTTTATTTGCTACATCTGGCTATCCCAGCTGTTGGGAAACAGTGGCATCTTGCAAGTAGGATCCAGAGAGCTGCAATCCTACCGTGTTTCCACACACCAAGCCATGCTCTCAGGGAGCATAGCAGACCATGCCAAGAAGTAATTGCTTAGCAGTGGCACCAAAGTTATCATCTTGCCAGTGACTTTACAAACAGAATTCTGTCTTCACCAATATCTATTTAGCGAGGTCTTCGCTGAGACTCTTGATTAAAGGCATAGGCATGCTCTAATCAAATCTGTGTCCCCTGCAGGGCTCAGTTCAAAGACAGTGCTGACAATCACAGCATCTCAAGTTCAGTTTCACTTCTGCTGAATGCAGCCTTTCCTAAGACTCAGTGTCCTTGTCTGTAAAATGGGATCCATAATCCCTTTTCAACCTACCTATCTCATAGTTGGTGGCTTGGAATAAATGAAGATTTTCAGGAAAATACTTAGAAAGCATTTTATGTCAAACATTGTACAGTATTTGTGTTGTTCTTAAAATACAATTATTGATGTCCTTTGAGAAGAAATGTTTCCTTTGGTCTCTTTCTCCTCTTGGGGAGCAGGCCCATTATGAAAGGCCCTATCTTCTCAACATAAGGCTGCCCTCCTATTGCAGCAGGTCCTCCCTGGGTATGGGCAGGGGCCTGCTGTCTGTCAGCAGCATGACAGCGCTCCACACCCAGTTTGGACATTGACAGCCAAGCCTCCCATCCTGTGCTCCTTATCTGCCAACCAATACTATGGGCAGTACATCAGCACTACCCAGCATGGAGCACTCTGTTTGTTTATAACACTTGAAAGTATAATTTACATTAGGTAGTCTACCTGAAACATGTGGAAAGATAGACTGCAAAGTCATGTCAATGGGTTTATTCCCATACTGTTTAACAATGGACTTGGCAAATGTCTTCTCAACCTATCATATGTCAGTCTCCCCTTTGGGAAGCCACGGCAAGGGTGCCACAGGTTACTAGAAGAGAGATAGGGTGCCCCTTAGACTCCTCCTCTCCCCTGGCTTTATAGTGTAGGACCCCCCCTTAAGATCAGACCATGCCACTTCCCACATCACCCTTTCTGTCTCTCATGAACTCTGATATGGTCCCTGATGCAGGTGCTTACAATCAACCCTGTGCATAGGGTTTGGTAGCAGTCATAGTAACTCCAGGGTGTGCTTAACCCATGGCAAGAGCTGACGCCTGAGTTTGGGAGGTGAACGAAGCTGAAAAATGTACAGTTGTGGCCACCCACTTTGAATCATGCTGGATTCTAATTTCAAGGGACAGAAACCTTGAGGGCACTGGGATCTCATCACCTGGGCCAGCCACCAATAGGCAATATTAGCTAGAGCCCTTAGCATTTGTTTTACTCTGATTCCTCCAAAAATGTGTCATCATGGACAGAGCAATCATCAAAACAATGCACTGCTTTTGAAAGCTTTCTTGAAAAGTGTCATTCTGGAAGAATATGATCAGGAAAAGCTTCCCATCTCCACCACCTGCCTCCAGATAGATAGAGCACAGGCAGCATCTTCTCACTCCTTAGATCCATCCAGAGGTGACTGGTAGAGGGCATGATCTTCCGTGGTGACAGGGAAGTGAAGCAGCAGGAGTTGCAGGGAGGAGGTTGACTTCCGGCTCTGGGAGGTCGGGAACCCTCCAGCAGAGCACCATGAGCACCAGGGATCGGGTGTCAGGACACTTGCATCCTGTCTTGACTCTAGCTTTGAATCATTCAGCATTACTTCATCTCTGTCCTCGTCTACATAACGAGGGGACAGAATATCTTATCAAAGTTTCTTCATATATTTAAGAACGTGTATTAAGTTCCTATTGATCTGGGCATTGGGCTATGTGAATGAACCAAAAGAGATCCCTGGTGCAGGAGTGGGAGTATGCCCAGGACACAACTTTAAATAAGATAGTCTGGCAAAGTCCTATTGAATGGTATCATGCAGTCACTTTTTTTTTTTTTTTTCCTTCAGTGCAGTAGGGGAAAGCCTGCAAGTGAGGAATTATCTGTTTACAAATAGACCAGGCCAAGAAAATCTTACCCTTTTCACAAATTCCAATCAATAACTCATGAATTTGGAAACTAACTTATGAATGATCGTGTTGTACTCATTTAATTGTATCTTTCCATTTAATAATAGTTTATTAATTCCATAGAAGCTGCCTTTTAAAGTTAGTGAATGAGAGGCTGGTGCTAAAGGATCACTTAAGCCCAGGAAGGCAAGGCCAGCTTGGGAAGCATAGCGAGATGTATATTCATTTGAATTATTTTGTGTTGATCATGAGCTCAATTCCTAAATGAGGCATTTGGTGACTGAGTCGCATTTGCTCTTTGTGGCACAATGCTCTTGCAGCTCCTGTCCTACATGGCTTTCTAGCTTCTTCAGGCAGTCATCGTTGTCTTGTTCACAGAACCAGTTGTTTTTCTCCCATGTTTCTGTCTGATGGGATGGGACACAGGAAAGAGAGCTAGAGGAAAAACATGGAGAGTGGGAGGTGGATGGGATTTGTGGAGGGAGACTGCCTCTTACAGAAGCAAATACAAGCCTCCGCCTCCTGTGGGGAGACAGGGCTGCTCACATCTGCCCACAGAGACTAACAGAAGAAATCACTCCTAGAGGCTCTTCAAGTGATACTGGCACAAAATGAGGTTGCTGCCTGGAATCCTGTGTCTACACTCGCAGAACCTGATCAAAACATTCCCTTAGTCCTCTCGCCAGATCTCCAAGCCTCTAGGCTGGTAAAAAGAAAAAGTGTAAAATGTCCAATACGTTAACTGCTGGGCTGCCGAACCAGTGCAAGTCAGGGGAGTTTAGAGGCAGGAAGTCGAGCTTCATCTCTCAGGCAGGTTTAGGCCATAGATAAGGTGGTTGATAATGATCAAAACATTCCTTACTCCCTCTCACCGGGTCTCCAGGCTTCTACACCATGTAGGCACATAGACAGATGCTCTCTGTCCAGAGGGGAGGGACACGGAAGAGTTCTGGATATTCTCTGAGGGATAGCCTTAAAGAACGAATGAGGGCTGGACTACAAGCTGAAAAGTAGCCTTCTCCCTCTCCTGAGGGTGGAGAAAGCAGCGGCCTGGAAGATGAGTTCTAGGGCAGGCCCAGGGGAGGAGGAGGAGGACAGACAGCATCCTGGAAAATCGCTGGTGCTGGCTGCTGAATGCTGAGCTGATTCCTTGGAGTTAGAGAAATTAGATCACTGAGGGGCAAGCTGGAGAGGGGCACTTTTGACTTCAGATTTATTTAAATTAGAGAAGTAATTCTTCGGATAAAAGATCCTATGCCTAGGCCTGCCCCCCGGGTCAGTTAGTGGTTGATAATGACACATGAAGATTCAAGACTACCCAGGAGTGATGGCAGCAGTGGCGATGATGACAATGGTGGTGGTGGTGATTACGGTGGGAATGAATATGACAACGCCGTTCCTCTATTCTATGTTCACTGCTTTGACACATGGGCCTACCCGACGTGACAACTTGCTTCATTAAAGTCAGCAAGGGAGAGAATCAATGGAGACAGTCAGCTAGCAAGGTAGAAATTACTCTCTTGAAAGTGACTCCTCATCATCTGTGTCATGGTTTATGGATTAGAAGCAAGTTTCATGTTCCAGAAGAGAGATCTACACAAGGACGTGGAGACTGTCACTATCCAGGGCTGCTGTGATGTGAATGTATGCAACAGTATTAAGAGGTAGGAACTTTAGGTTGCAATTAAGCCAACTCTAATTCTGAGGATGCAATTAGTGTCCTAGGAAAGGGTTTGAGCGGACCCAGGTGTGCTGAAGCATGCTTGTAATCACAGCACTCAGGGAGGCTGAGACTGGAGGATCACAAGTTTGAGTCCAGCCTGGGCAACTTAGTAAAGCTCTGTCCAAAAAAAAATAAAGTAAAAAGGGCTGGAGTTGTAGCTCAGTGTTAAGGCCGTGGGTTCAATCTCCAGTATAGCAACACTACACAAGGGGCAGGGAGCACAGAGAGCTTTAAGAAATGAGTTCATTCCTTCCATTTCTTCTGCCACATAAGAATGAGCAATCGATGTTGTCTTGAAGGCAGAGAGTGAGACTTCACCAGATAATGAATCTGTTGCCATCTTGATCTTCGACTTCCCAGGCTCCAGCACTGTGAGAAATAAATTTTTGTTGTTTATGAACCACTTACTCTAAGGCATTTTTTATAGCAGCATGAATGGACTAAGACAAGGGCAAATTTAAAAGCCAGTGGACTGCATTAACCCGCCAGATAAATTCATCTACATAAGGGATCCCAGGTGCAATCAGCAGAGGAACAGCCCAAACATCTCACAGAATCAAGAGGAAACAATTTACTATTTTCAGTCACTAAATTTTGGAGTGCTTGTTACACAATAAGAGATAACTGGAATAATTCAAATTTGCATCAGAAATGACATCCTGCTTCAACAAAAACCTAAACAGTGCGGCATTAACTTTCAGGCTCAGAAGCTGACAAGTTGCCAAAGTAGCTTCTGTGTAAAGGATAGTGGCGTTTGAAAATCCTTGGAAGTTGGGGGCAGGATGATGTTCATAAGGTAAGGGTGGAGTAACTGAAGAGGTCTGCCTGGTTAAGGTGATGCATAGGAAATTCCCCTAAGGAACTTATAGAGAGGGCTGAGGAGATTTCCAGAAAGTACACAGAATGCATCAATTAAATTTTATTCTAATCTGGATTGGGTATTTTTGTCAGTCAAGGTTCTTCCCAGTGGCAAATCCAAGAGGACATATGACAGCAGTTTTATTAGGGGAACTTGCTCACATAATCATGGAGAAGCTGCCTCAGCATAGCCCATCTGCAAACAGGAGAACCAGTGAAGCAGGTAATATGGCTCAGTCCAAATTCAGAAACCTTAGAACCAGGGAAGCTGACAGTGCAACTCCAGTCTGAGGACAAAGACCCTGAGAGTCTCTGGAGCACATCCTAGATTCCAGCCTATAACTCTGATGTTAATGGGCAGGAGAAGAAGGGTGTCTCCCACTGAAAGTGTGCCAGTCACTTTCTTGTGCTTTTCCATCTTCTGTCTTGGCTCTCAGCTGATTGGATGTTTCCTGTGGACACTGAGGGTAGATCATTCCTTTCAGTCTTCCTATTTGAACCACAAATCTCTGGAAACACCATTGCAGACATAGCCAAAAGTAATACTTCCCCAGCACGTGTGTATCCTGTGATCCAATGAAGTTGACAGTGAAAATAAAGGTAGAAAAAGAGAGGGGGGTACTGGGGATTTAGCTTAGCGCCAAAGCGCCTGCCTGGCAAGCGCAAGGTGGTGAGTTCAGTTCCCAGTACCAGAGAAAAACAAAAAAAAAAAAAAAAAAAAAAAAAAAAAAAAAAAAGAAAAAGAGAGGGGTAACCTGAAGAAGAAAGTATTAAGGTTGCATTTAGAACTTGGAAGAAATACAAAGGATAGGACTGTGTGGAACAGAAGCTAAAACTGGTTTTTATCTTCAGTTTTCTCAGCAAGAAAAACACTCTTAAGTAAATGATAACTGGGGTGAAAAGTTATTGCAGAGCACTACCAGCAAAATGTGGTTTCAGGTCAGATTAGATCAAGGGCAGAGTAGGAAAGGCCAAATTCGTCACACTCACCAAGATAATAAAGAAGAAATAACACCACATTCCATGTAATCAGTCAGGAATTAGAGTTCCCTCAAAGTTTAAAGAATGGGAAGTGGTTCCAATCATATTCCTGATCTTTAGTTCACCATTACAGCCTAGGAAAAAAATAATACTCAAGGAAACAGATAGTTATGGTAGATCACAGAAGACAGCTGTGGTATGCTGAAGATGATTTTCTGAAATCTGTGACTGTTACTTTGATCCAGCAAAGGGAACTTGCACAAGTGGTTAAGTTAAAAATCCAGCAGTGGGGAGATTTCCCGAATTATCTGTGTGACTCCTGATTGTAATCAAAAGTGTCCTCATGTGAAGGCAGCAGAGAAGGACTGGACTGGCATGGTACAGCAGAAGCACATGCTATGCTATGGCCTTTACAAGTGGAGGAAGGGGCTGCAAACCAAGGACTGCAGTCCTAGAAGCAGGAAATGGCAAACAAATCTATTCACCTTTAGCACCTCTGGAGGGCACACAACTATACTGTCACCCTGACTTCAGCCCAGTGAAACTCATGGTGGATTTCTAACCTGCAAAACTATAGGATAAAAATGTGTGTTGTTTTAAGTCACTGTGCTTGTGTTCATTTATTAGCAACAGCCTTAGGAAAATTCAGACAACTACTAAAACAGTTAACCAAGTTACAGCCCCAACCATAGCAAAATGTAGACACTGACAGCATTTTTATCAGAATAGACCAACCCAAACTACAGCATAAAAGACAGCTATTTGTCTGATGAATGCATTCTTTTCAATTCCTATCACAAAACAAAGGATGGAAAACAAGACATTTGCATTCATTTGAATAGACAGCAGCATGCATTCAGTCTTGGCAGAAGTCTGGACTAACTCCTCTGCTTTCTGTCACAATACAGTCCTGTTCGACCTCAGTTGTATTGGAATTCTACAGAGTATCCCTCCAGTCCACAATAGGGATGACATTGTATTAACTGGGCCTGGGAAGTATGAAATGACAAGTACTCTGACAGACCAGAGGGTAAGACAGAAACCCTCTTCAGAGTTGTCCAACCTATGGCCCAAAGGCCACTTGCCTTCAGGTTTTAGCATTAAAATAAAAAAATATTTTAAAAGGAAATTTTGTTATTTATGTATATATTAACTATAGCATATATTTTATATGCAGCCCAAGACAGTTCACTCTGTATGACCTAGGCAAGCCAAAGGCTGGATACCCGACTATGATAATGACTCAGAGTAATTTACATAATGCTAGAAAGTGTTTATGCATTTAGCTTCTACTACTAAGAAAAAGGAAGAAGAGTTAACAAGTCTCTTCCCTTTGGAAGCAGCACATAACACACTTGGGAAAACTGTACTAATCTTTTTATTGAACAACTCAAGGATGCCAGCTGTGAGTGGAATCCATAGCAAGGACGGATCTAGAGTAAACTCAAGCTGAAGTGCAATCATCTCTGCCAGTGAGCAATGTGACAGAGACTAGAGGTATCTGTAGTAAATGAGGACAAGATGCTGTCTCTCAGGCAAGTCTTCATAGAAAAGTCTCAATCAATTCTCAGGTTTATGTAGTAAGTCCTGGACATCTTGTATGAGTCTTCCAGAGTTGCTATAACAAAATACTACAGACTTAATAGCTTAAACAACAGCAATTTATTTTCTCCCAGCTAGAATTCCAAGATTAAGGTGCTTTCAGGATTGGGTTTCTGGTGACGGTTTGCTTCTTGTCTTGCAATTAGTTGTGTCCACATAAGGCCTTTCCCCTGTGTGTGTAGTGAGTCAGAGCCTGCTCTCTGTTCTCTACTGCTTTTCTTTTAAGAGCTCTATTAGATAGGGTCCACCTACATAATCCATTTAACCTTAATTGCCTCTTTAAAGAGTCTATCTCCAGATGCAGTCACATAGTACTTTCAACATATAAATTTGGATGAAAAACAATTCAGCCCACTACACATCTGCACCAAAAAATGCTTCACCATTTGAAGGAAGTTCTTGTCACACTACTAGGCTCTAGTAGATACTAGATGCCTGACTTTAGAACACAAATTGCTTCTCAACATGATCTGAATGCTGCCTCCTGATCTGGGTATTATCAGATGGACTAATTCATGAGGTTGGGCAGGTATAACATCATTTCATTGAATAATAGCAAGGAAGTCTTATAAACTGGACTAAGCAAATGCAGAGAACACAAATAAATTAAACACTTGGCCCAAAACCTCATATCACCTATCTCTTTTGCACAAGTAATTCTCCTTCATTTCCATACTTATGTCTTCATAAATATTCACTATAACTAGCCAAATAAAGAAGAGGGGATCTTTGGTTCAACAAGGAATTAACACAATAGGTTGACATAAGCCAAAAATGGACTCACCTTGGTCCACATCAGTTCTTGCACGGTTGGGTACATAAGCAGAGTAGCCATGATGGCAATGGCAGAGATTATGTACAGTGGCAACAGCTTCAGCTCTTGCTCATCAGGGATAACCCAGCCCCTGCCATTATCAAACATCTGCCCGATTCATAGGATAAGCTAAGTCTGTGCCCTCAATTTGGCACCATACCTTAAAGATAGTATTGTTGGGTTCTACAGGAAGCAGATGTCAAGGTAGAGTTAGTAACACAAACGAATTACTGAGACCAATGTCTGTGAAACCTAGAGGAAAAAGGATAGAACATTCTGGAAGAGAGTCCCAGGTGTGATGCAAATCTGACCCTAGTGAAAAGAGAGGGAACAAAGGTTAGGGAGTAAGAGATCTCATACACAACTACTGTATAGAAAGGCTCTACAAGCCTTAGAGAGAGTTCAGCAAGAAAGTTTCCAGTGCCTGGCACCACTGCTAAAGAATATGACTTCAGCATAAAACCACTGCAAATTTGGAAGATCTAGTTGAAAATTACTGTCAGTCAACATCAGTCTTGTGTCAGGCTATCTCCTGAGGGGAGATCTGGGGAGGGGTCCTCCATGGCTGCCAAGATCACCAACTAACCACATAGTGGCACTCTGATTATATCAGACTCTTCACACACAGTGTGCCATGTTTCACTCTGATTTGTATCTGTTGAATATTCCTAGTGCAACCAGAAAGGTAAAACGGATCTTTAAAAACTAAGCTAACTAGGTCTATAGAAGTCCCATTCAACCCAGCCATTCCTCTTCTGGGTATTTTCCCAGAAGATCTAAAAATATCATATCACAGCGATATATGTGCACCTAGGTTCATAGCAGCACAATTTGTAATTGCTAAATTGTGGAAGCAACCCAAATGTCCATCCACTGAGGATTGGATAAGAAAATTGTGGTACTTTTACATAATGGAATATTACTCGCTATAAAGAAAGATAAACTCGAGGCCTTTATAAGGAAATGGTCACAACTAGAGATCATACTCATAAGTGAAATAAATCAGACATACATGTGCAAGCACCACATTGTCTCACTAGTGTAAAACCTGAAAGAGTTAATTTAAACTCAGAGGTATGATAGACACTGTGAAATGATAGGAAAACACTCAAGGGTGAAGGACAACTGGGATGTGGGCAAAAAAAGGGAAAGAAGGAGAAATGTTGTATGTATGTATATACAGGATAATTAACATAGTTGTTCTACTATCTTCTGTTTCTTTGCTGAAAGAAACTGTCAATGAGTCCTTGATTGATCAATATTGCATGTCTCTGTTTTCATGAAAAACCACTTGGAAGATATCAATATGTAATACAATAAGCATTGTTAATTTCCAACCACTTTGTTTGTAACTCTGTATTGTCTCTACTGGTTTTTTTGCTACTTAGTAAAAGGTTGTCTGTTATTTTTTTCCTCCTTTTATTTTTAAAATAAAATAAAGTAAAATAAAATTTATTCTACTTGCCCTCACAAAAAAAAAAAAGAAAAGAAAAGAAAAGAAAAGAAAAAAAAAATTGAGCTGCTTCTCCAGACTTCCTCAAGCTGAGAGCACAAACCACCATCCCTCCTCTCCTTGGCTCAGATACATACGCTGTCCCCAGGAGGAAGCAAAGGGGCTAAGAATGGAGACCAGAGTGAAAGAGGGCAGAAAATTCCTTGTCTGTTGTCTCACTGTATTCATCCCATCTTCCTGACTATAAAAGCCCTTGCACCCTGAGCATGGTGAGATGGTGATTTGAGGGAATAAAAGCCCCTCCATCTCCATCACCCCTAACTTAGAATAAAGACGATTTCCTTTGTCATCAAAGATGTTTCCCATGTTATTAGCCAGGGATGGCAGGTACAACCTGAGTGACCAGAAATACTGGGAAGGGTTTCCTTTCTCTGCCTGCAGCCTCACAGTGCCTGACTGTCAGGACAATCCCACGTGACACTCCCTCCCACCAGGGGACCAGATTTATAATGAGCTTCAACAATGGCACCCAACCAAGGGCTTCAGTTAGAATTATGTTTGTGAGAGCCAGCTGGTACTAGTTTAGAAGGGCTGGTTGTTAAATATTCAGGAATTTTGACAGGCAGTTGTTCAACCATTGGTAGAATGAAATTGGCCACAGTGAAAATATTTACATAACAAAACTCAGGCAGATTCTACAAATCAAGAATCCCTTCCCCCTTCACACAAGCCAGTTTACCAATACATCATGAAATATAGTGGCTTTAATATACTGTATCGCCCAGAGCTGTAGCAGAATCACAGCATGCCGAAATGTTGGGTCTAGCTCAGTAAGAACATCCCCCTCCCTCTACTTTAAACTAGTATTTACTGGCTCAATTTCCCACTCTTTTATTACTGTTTCCAGCACCACCCAGAAAAATCATTTGCATTTTAACCCTTATATAGGAGTCTACTTCCTATGAGGAGGTGGAGAAATCCAATCTCAGACAATCGGATGCAGTGGATATGGGGAGTGGTAGGAAAATTCCAAAACTATTTTGAAGACAGTGTCATTCAGATTTGTGGGTAGGTTGAATGTGGCAACTGAAAGTAAGATGCTTAGATTTCTGCCTTATGAAACAGGGAAGAAAGTGGTTTCATTTCCTGAGAAGGAAGTAATTAAAAGTAAAGGAAAGCAAGAGTTCCATTATGATTGCATTTGAGGTTTTTTTCCTGTTTTGTTTTGTGTTTTGGTAGGGATTGAACCTAAGGCCTCTGCACTGAGCTACATCCCAACCTTTTTTAAATTTTATTTTGAGGCAGAATCTCACTAAGTTGCTAAGTTGGCTAGGCTGGGTTTAAACTTGCAATCCTTCTACCTCAGCCTCCCATACTACTGGGATTTCAGATGTACACAACACCTGCCTTGCATTTGAGATTTCTATAATACAACAAAGAAGAGACTTCAAGCAGGCTTGTGGTGCAACTCTGAAAAAATAGAACAGAACACAAGAAGATAGATATCACCACATGCATTTCTACAACCTTAAAAAATGGTCAGGGTAAGGTTTTCAGGTTCCCTCAGCCACAGCAACCAGCACTATTCCAGACAGCCGCTGCTCCACTAGCCCAGGTCCCAAAGTCTTATAATTTAGATCTAAAATGTTCCCCAAAATTCTCACGTATGTGAAAGGTGATGGGATCATGGAGTGCTCTGCTCATCGATGCATGTATCATCCCTGAGACAAGTGATGGGCTGAGAAGCTGGGAGTGCTACTGAGAGGTGAGTCGTGGGTCTGGTCAGGTCACAGGAGCATGACCTGGAAACATACACCTCTCCCCAACTCCTCCATTTACTCTGCTCCTTGGCTGCCTGGGCAGGAGCAGTTTTCCTCCACCTAACCCCTTTCACCATGCCTGCCTGCACTGGAACCAGCTAATTGTGAACTGAGTCCTGTAAAACTATAAGCCAGAATAAACCTCTCTTGTGTTGAATTATGGGTGTTGAGTATTGTGTCTCAGCAACAAGAAAAGTGGCTATGATACAGAGTAAGGACACAATCCTCAACGAATATGGCCCATGAGAAATAAATGTTTTCATTGCTACAAGCTGCTATGACTTCAAGATATTGTTACAGTAGCTGAAACAGGATTATTTTAACTGGTACAGAAACACTTCATTAAGATAGGAAGAAAGAAAGAGATGAGGGACATAATTTATGGCAATTTTAGGAGCCTGATGCTGAGAAAATAAATAAGTTCATATGGAGTGATACTCCAGAAGGAAAATATAGTACAAGCAACATTTCCATCCCCCAGAACAGAGTACTAGAAAAAGTAGTCTACAACTGTTTCTCTGGCTAGCGTAACAGGAGTATGACCTTTACTTGGATTGACATGTCAGAATGTATGCAATCAAATGTAAAAAATTCATTATATTATCAAATCTCAATTGGTCATGTAACAAGAATTCAGGTCATACATGAGTTATTTAACCATTTGGCTAGGATTTTCTTATACAGTTGTTGTTTTTTGCTTCTTCTAATTATGTGTTTGCTCACATTAAAAAGGCTTCATTCTGCTGACAGGGAGGTAGAGACAAGCAAGCAATGAAGGGCTGGGTGAGGATCCTCCAGGCACATCCACTTGCAATTAAAAACTGGTTGCATTTCCCCAGAAAACTAAATGAGTGACAGCCTCATGGGGAGGATACAAGCTACCCTCTCCTCAGAGGACTCTCCCTGGAACTACTTGCTGGAATCTAAAATTCATTTACAGGACATATAACCTCTTATTAGAGAAAAACAATTTCTGTATTAGTCACTTTCCTATCACTGGAACAAAATACCAGACACCTGCAATTTAAAAGGAGAGATGTTATGAGAAGTATAATATAAGATGTAATGTTTATTTTGGATAAAGGTTTCAGAGGATTCAGTCAATGGCTAGCTGGCTCCAAGGCAGAAATGGCATGGTGAAAGAGCCATGGTGAAACAGCATGGTGAAACAGCATGGTGAAAGAGCCTGCTCCTGATGGAGCAGGAACTGTTCAACCAGTGGTAGCCAGGGAACAGAAGGGGCAGGAAAAGAGAGAGAGAGAGAGAGGGAGAGAGAGAGAGGGAGGGACAGACAGAGACAGAGACAGAGACAGCAACAGAGAGACAGAGAGAGAACCTTTCCAAAGACATGCACCCAATGATTCACCTCTTCCAACTGGGCTCTGCCTTCTAACAACATACTCAGCTATGGACTCATGAACAGACCAATCTGCTGATGAGTATACACCCCTGTGATTCAATCACCTCTGACACTTGAGACTTTGGGGGAATGTTTTAGACATAAACCATAACACTTTCCATAACAAAAGTTCATTAGATAGCCTGGCATGATGGCACATTCCTATAATCCCAGCACTCTGAGGGGCTGATTAAAATTGGAGTTCAGTCTGGGCAACTTAGCAAGACCCTGTCTCAAAATAAAAAATAATTTTTAAAAGGGGGAATTGAGATATAACTCAGTGCAAATGCACTGGAGTCAATACACAGCACACTTGAATCTGGTAATCTGAACAACTGATCTGAAAACAACAATATGCAATATAAGAACCATTGCTGAACTCCTACCATCTTGTATGGTGAAGCTCTGCATTGTTTTCAATTTTTTTTTTATTACTTCTTACTGTCTTTGACTGTTTAATCAATCTTACATTCTTATATGGACTGAGCAACATCGCTGAAGATAACAGTATGTAGTATAAAAACCATTGTTAATTTCTATCATTTTGTTTTGAGGTCATGTATCATTTTTGTTGTTTTTTTGTGTTGTTTTGATATTGTCTTCATCATTGTTTTGTTAGTTTTTTAATCTCCAAAATAAAATAAATTAAATTAAATTTTTAAAAAATTCCCAATACAGTTTAAAAATAAAGTCCGTGGGAAGGGAGGAGGAATGTGTGTGAAAAAATAAATCAAATCTGACCATGAAAATAACTCCCTTATTTTTCACCAGATGAAATATCATGCAGCCAAACTGTCACATAAGTGATATAAATCAAGAGATTAGCAAAAGCAGAAAACCTCTATTTCCCCAAGATTAATTGGAACAATGGAGTGGGTAGAGTATGTGGAACAATGGTTATCCTTGAAATAAAAACTACAGGGATCACACTTGCCAGAACTAGAGCTTCAGAAGAGACGAACTCCTGCCTGAGATGGGACACAGAAGAAACACCCCACTTCCCCGCCCTTTAGTCTTCTCCAGTCATCACCTCTCATGGGCTACAAGCAGCTGGAAACTAAGGTAGAAGCCTCAGTAAAGCACTCAACTGGAGTCGGTTCCCTTCCTACATAGTGCAGAGGAAGGAATGGCAAAGTATGGATCTATGCAAAAACAGACTCATGATTTCCCTAGAAAGGACAGTCGGCAGAACTGGGAGTATCTGTCTGCCTAAACACTACTCCTTCAACAAATGGGCCTCTGTCATCCTCCATGTTTGGAAAGACCATGCCTTCCTGGTTTCTCTTCCTGAATCCTGATCCAGCCATGGGATCTGAAGAGGTATAAAACATACTATTACATGATCTTGTTCCCTGTCCATAGTCATTGGGCAAAGGATGGGTATGTGACCAAGCTGAGCTAACAAGGGTGTGGCCCAGGATTTTTCATGTGGAAGTTGGTGAAGGGTCCTTTCTGCTCTGGTTGTGGAGCCGTCTATGCTGTCTTTTGTTTTTGTTGGGTTTTGTTTTTGTTTTTGTTTTTGTTTTTGCAGTACTGGGGGTTGAGTGCATGGCCATTACACTGAACTACTGCATATCCCCAGTTTGTTCATATCATATTTCTTTTTAAAATTTTGAGACAAGGTCTTGTTAAGTCACTAAATTGTCCATGCTGGGCTTGAACTTCTGATCCTCCTACCTCAGCCTTCAAGAGTGCTAGGATTGTAGGCCACTATACCCAGCTTATACTGTTCTCTTATTAGATGCCTTTTTCTCCAATGAAAATCTTTAACTTCAACTTCTCCACAAGACCCTTAAGGAGGCTCTAAGCTATCACATCTCTTCTGTAAGGGCAGGCTGAATTTCTCCTACCCCCTAGATGTGGATCATAAGCCAGGGCCACTAAATGGTGAGGGACAAGGGACACTCACCCAGGTAGCCTGCAGGCCCTAAAGGGAGGTTCAAGGTTGGGGAAGAGATCTACATAGATGATCCTCTAGTTCTCCAAGGGATAAGCAAATCGAGAGGTGCTCTTGCTTATTCACCTGCAGTTTCCAAGTCAACTTCCTTCTCCTCACACATGGAGCACTTTTCTTCTCTAGTCCCAACTCTGGCTAAGGGACCTGCAAATAAATATCGGGGTTTATTGGAATCATCCACTTTATGATTACCTGCTTCCATTCTATGGTGTTTAATTTTATATCTCAATTTGACTAGACAATAGTTGGAAGATACTTGGCTAAACATTAGATAAAATATTTCTGGATAAGACTAACATTAGAAATGGTAGACTGTGCAGGGCCTGGAGATGCATGCCTGTGATCCCAGCACTCAGGGGACTGAAGCAGGAGGATAGCTTGGAGTTCCAGGCCAGTTTGAATCACACATTTGAGACTCTGTCTCAAAAAAGCAAACAACCACACCCCAAAAGATGATAGTAATAAGTCAATCAACTGCAGGGCTAAGTTGAATAAAAGGCTGAATGTGAAAAGAATCCTTCCTTTTTGCCTTGCTGACTTTGACCAGGGTGATAGCTTTCTCCTGGCTTTGGACTCGGACTCAGGCTGGAACTCATATAAATAGTTCTTTTGGTTCTCAGCCTCAGAACTCAGACTGGAGCTATAGCTTTGGCTTTCTTGGGTCTTTATCTTACCGACTGCAGATCTTGAGCTTCTTGGTCTCCACAACCTCATGAGTCATTTCTTATAGAAAATCACCTGTCCACCCCTCTCCTCTCCTCTCCTCTCCTCTCCTCT
>NW_004955468.1:8437269-8523896 GCF_000276665.1 Chinchilla lanigera | reverse complement strand
CCTCTTCCTCTATCCCTATCCTATTAGTTCTTTGAAGAAGTCAGACTAATATACTTCCCAAGACAGAAGGAGAACGCAACAGCACTTCCACAGCAACCAATTGATTGTAGGTGCCACTTTTTACAAAGACCTCAACATTCGAAAACTCTTGTCTTCAAATCTCTTTGAAGGCTGTTACAGTCAGAGCTATAAGAGTATGTTTCTAGGCTCATAAGGGCTCAGACCTCTTATGTTTGGAGAATTATTAAAACAAAGATCCTTTGAAAACTCCAGTCAGTTATGTTTCATTCCCAGTGTAGTGTCCCCTGGTGGCCCTACTAAACACAAAATAGCGGGAGAGGATGCTAGAAGAGAAGTAGGGAACCAGAGACTGCCATTCAAAGACAGGATCTACTGGGAGCAGTTTTAATGGTTCTGTTTATAATAAAGAAAGGAAATTCTGGAAAGTTGCTTCTCTGTGCAAAAACATGAGTGATTATGAGCTTGGGGGTGACAAAAGTGAGTGCAAAGTGGTTTATTGGTGTCACATAAAAGTAATGAAGACCCTTGGTGGCTCTTACCTCAATTTTGCAAATCATGCAGAATGAATGCAATATCTCTCTCTCTCTCTCTCTCTCTCTCTCTCTCTCTCTCTCTCTCTCTCTCTCCTTTCTTCCTTTCCTCTTGTTTTCTTTTTGCTCATTTTTTTTCTATTTTAGTTTGGGAGAGTGGGAGCAGTGGACAGAGATGTTTAATTATTTTGTGAACAACAGAAGGTAGAGGCCAGGATTCTACCAACAAAATCTACCTCTCTCTTGTGCAGTCCACATCCAAGAGTGACCCTCCCAGTGCTCTTTGTGTGCTTTTCTACCTTTCCACATCAAGGAATCATTTGAACATTGATATGCTGGTCCAGGCTCATCCTGGGGGAGAAAGCAGAGCCCCACTCACCAGAGCTGTGTATGAAGCTGGATGAGCCTTCCACCAACACTATTATCACTTGGACACCTATTTGGTCACCTTTCTATCACTGGAATGAAACACTTGACACCCGCACTTCAGAGGAGGATGGCTTTCTTTGGTGCAGTTTCAGTGCATACAGTACATGCCTGGCTGGCTCCAAAGCAGAAAGGCATCAGAGCAGAAGCACATGGCAGGGGAAGGTTGCTCAACTTATTGTTTCCAGGAAACATAGAGAAAGAGGGGGGGAGGGAGGGAAAAGGAGGACAGGAGAGACAGAGAGAGATAGATAAGAGAGAGGGAGGGAGAAGAGAGGAGACAGAGAAAGAGAGGACAGAGAAGAGATGGAGAAGAGAGAGCAGAGAAAGAGTGAAAGGAAGAGAGAGAGAGAACAGGGACAAGAGTACACCCTCCCAAGTCATGTCTCATATGATCCACCTCTGCATAGCACATTCAGCTGTGAATTCTGCAAAGGATGAATCCACTGATGAGTACAGTGTCCCTAAGTTTAAACTACTTTCCAAAAGCTCCACCTCTGAACGCATGAAACTTTTGGAGGACATTTCACACCTAGATAAATCACAGTCACATCCATGGTATTGAAATGATACCAAAAGCTTGTGTTTACCGGTAAAAGCACATACCGGGTCCCTGCCAGTGGGACCAGGGAACCCAGGCTTTTTGATAGCACATTGCTTGATCCAATTTCCTGAGGACTTCTGGAGAGAGCCACATATGAGCCAAACAAAAAGGCAAGACTAAAGAACAAAGTCCACTGCCTAGCAATACACCTTCTCCAACCAGAGAATAATGATATTGGCTTGGTCTGAACCCAAGTTCAGACCTGAGTTTGATTTCATGGCACTAAGTCTGACTATAAACCCTGGAAAGGTCAATAGTTCTGTTTTCCCGGAAAGCAGACTTGAAAGGGAGGAGAAGCCAGGATGTTTACTAGGAATTGCTGTTGGGATCGACATCTTTTGGAAGGAGTAAGGAAGCAAGCTGAGACGGAGGAAGATTTTTGGCTGAGCTGTAGGACCAACAAAGCCATCAGTCAATACTTCGGGGAATGATGGAGATGTATGGACATCCAGAGATGCTCCAGATGAGCTGAGAAAATGGGACTTTATAGCTCACATCCAGTTGAGCTGAGAAAATGGGACTTTATAGCCTGTGTTTTCTCAGTCACTGGATGTGAGCTTCTCTGGGAAAGTTATGACACCTTTGGAAAGACTGTTTTCTTCAGGTAAGAGATAATTTCTGAAGAGGGATAGTTAAAGGCCATCTTGCAACTGTCCTCTTACCAGCTTGGAAATTAATGTCTCGCTCTTGAAAGGGGTTATAGGTGGTGCACCAGAGTACCCACCTCACTGCCTCTAGGTCCTCATTTCTGGAATCCCACTCACATTCTCTCTGACACTGTCAGGGTATCCAGGAGTGCGCTCTCACAATAGGGGCAACCTAGACTTGAGAGAAGAGGTGAAAGATAAATTATACTTTGTAAAAGGACAAAATTTTGAGGGAAAAAGGAGACAAGGAATCACTAGCTGAGGAAGAGAAAATGGATGTCCTCAAGGTAAGTGTAATGTTGACCAGGGACTTTTTATGACTTTTAAATTTTATGTTATTTTTAATGTATCTAATAGTGAGATAGACAAAAATCCCTAATTCTCTAGTCAGATAACATTAGGCTTGCCCATTCTTTTTTTTTTTATTTCAAAAAGAGAAAAAATGAATAAAAATGATACAGAATTTCAAAATAAGATGATAGGAAATTAACAATGGTTATTATGTACTGTTATCTTCAAAATGGTTGTTCAGATTACAAGATGAAGGCATGCAAAATTAATAAAACATTATAAGCACTAACTTTTCCTTTGAATGAACTAGTAGGAATTAGTGGTACAATCATCTTAGCTATCTTGTGTGTGTGTACATATATATTTTAATTTTTTTCTTTCCTTCTTTTTTTTCTTCTTTTCCCCATCCCATTTGTTCTTTCCTTTTGAGCAGTTTCTTTCCTTTTCACAGTATCTATTGCACCTTTTAGATCATATTTTCTCTTTCAGTTTCTTACACTAGAGGGACAATATGATATTTACACATGTCTGATTTACCTCACTTACAAGTATGGTCTCTAGTTGCATCCATTTACCCATAAAACCTTGTTTATCTTTCTTTATAACTGAATAGTACTCCATTATATAAAAAGACCACATCTTTTTATCCATGCCTTGGTTGATAGGCATTTGGTTGTTTCCAAGATTTACTTATTGCAAATTGTGCTGCTGTAAACATGGGTGCACATAACAATCACCCCTCTTTCTTATCAATGGACAAACTTTGCATTGGACACATATTAGGGAAACAACATTTAGCAAAGTCTACTCCCACTAGCCATGCTTGGTACATGATCCCCTGAATGAGAAGTTAGCTGGATTATTCATTCTTCTCTTTGTCATCAGTATGGGCCAGTGAGATTGCATCCCTTGGCAATGTGACAGGTGTGATACACTGAAGAGTTATCATATATGCAGTGCAGGCAGACATTGTGGGCCAGGAATAACCAGAGGACTCCACTCAGCAAAGAAAAAAAAATAAAGGCAAAGCTCAAAGAAGCAAACATGAGTGACCTGGGAGGGAGAGTTAGAAGATGTAGCTTCTGGTTGAGCAGGTTCCCAGACATAGGCATCTAGAACTGAGTTCTCCAGGAGACTTGCTCTTAGGCAGCTGTGGTGGGTAACCAGGAAAGCTCAAAAAAATTGGGTCTTCAGAGGTCAGAGGAAAAGTGCCCAGCAGGGCATGAGCACCCATGTATGTCTACCCTGCTACCCTGCCAGGAAGCCCTATCCCCTTTTCAGTCAAGGAATGTGCAGTGTACCCTGCAGAGCTGAGAAGTTCACCACTATTTTCAAACTTAGTATCACAGCTCTTGAGTCCCAACTCCTATCCACTGGACATGGAGCAGTATCTGAATGGGAGCCTAGGGGAAGGAGAGGATGAAGACAATGGAAAATGTACAGAAAACCCAAAGAACATACCATGTAGGTGTGTTCTTATCTAGGCCCGTGGTCACAGAGGGCTCCATCAATAGAAGGGGTCCAGAAGAGGTGAATCGGCCACTTTGTTGGCCTTCTGTGAAACCCAAGGGCCAAGAAACATTATTCAAGGCTGTATTAGTTTTCTACTGCTGCTGTAACAGATTACCACAAATTTCTTGGATTGAAATAATAGAAGTTTATCTTATTGTTCTGGAAGTCAGAAGAACAAAATTTTTCTCAGAGGTTAAACTAAAGGTGCCTATAAGCTGTCCTCTATCTGAAGGCTCTAGAGAAGAATTTGTCCTTTGCCTTTTCTAAATTCTAGAAGGCTGCCCACATTCTATCTTCTAGAAGATCCTGGTTTTATCACTCTGACCTTTGTATCCATCTTCACATCTCCTTTTCTGCCTCTGCTTCTTCTGATTCCCTCTCATCAAATCCCTTTGTTCACATTGGACCCAACAGGATAATCCAAGAAATCTTCCATTTTAAAACCCTTAGCCACATATGCAAAGTTTCTCTTGCTATGTCAGGTAACATATTTGCAGACTTCAGAGATTAGGGTGTGGGTATCTTTGGGGGCCTTTAGCAAGAGAAACTCTGTGACAGTGTTTATTTTAGACTATGATCAAGAGCTTGTCCCTGGTCAAGTGCACGGTACAGCAGAGCCTGACACAGATTATGTGTGGACCAACCTGGCCTTGAGAGGTAACCCCCAGGCTGAGCATGGAAACCTTCACAGTGGATATGTGTCTTGGTTAATTTTCTCTCGTTGCTGAGAAAAAACACCTGATACCCTGAATTAAGGAAGGAAATGTTTATTTAACTCATAGTTTGTGGAGGTCTCAGTCCATAATCAGCTGGCTCCAAGGCAGGGTGGCATAGCACAGAGGCAACAGCTCAAGGCGGCAGAAGACAGCAAAAGCAACAAGAGCAAAAACGGGGGCAAGCAAGCCTCTTTTTCTTCCTTATATTGTATACAGGCTACCTGCCCTCGGGTGGGTGTAGCACCCACACCATCTCTGTGCCCTCCTCTTGCACAGGCTCAGGTTGTTTACAAAGTGAGGACCCTGGCCCTCTGCTGAGTCATTTAGTTAACCTTCTGAATTTCTCAAGTTGACACAATGAATAACATCCTTAGAGAGGTAAGGGCATGTCCTCTACACACTAGGATATACAAGTGCTCAGTTACTTAGTTAAGCTTCTAGACTTCTCAAATTGACACAATGTATCAACCACTACAATATGGAAACCACTAGGCCACGTTTTTATAACCACCCCAAATATCCTTCCACCCTTTTTTACTTAAACATTCCACTCTAACAAGAGAGGCTATAGAAATCGTCATATCCAGGTTCTAGCCAAAGAGGCTTGAGGAGTTTCTGAGGACTTCAGAAAATATTTTCCTCTCTGATTAAAAGAGAAAGAGAGAGATGAGTCCTTTATTCCTTCCTGCTTGCAGATGCTCCTGTGTGGAGACGTGAAACATAGCTATTGAGCAGCCAGTTTGTAATCACGAGGGAATGATCAAGAGAACCATGAGAAGTGAACCCTGAGGCTCTGAGCTACTGAAAATTCAGAAGATTACCTGTTTTGTATTTACTACCATAATATAAAATAAATTTCTATTGTTTTAACCACAGTTTACTGCAGAAGACTTTACTTATAATAAAGTAACCTTCTCCCTAAGAGAGAAGAAAGGAAAGACTGTTACAGAAGGGGTCAGGCACAGTGCGGTCAGGAACTCCATCCACAAGTGGATTTGTGGAAGGAGAATCTTCACTGGGAGTTGTTCAGAAGAATATTGTACAGTTTTTTTCAGGCAGCTATGACAAATTGTCACAAACCAGTGGTTTAAAACAACAGAAACATGTTCTTATAGTGCTGAGTCCTGAAGCCCAAAAGCCGTAGTGTCAGCAAGGCCATGCTCCATCAGAAGGCTCTGAGAAAAATCCTTCCTGCCTCTTCTAGCTTCTGGTGGACCCAGGACATCTTTGGTTTGTGGGACCATAACTCCAATCTCTGTCACTGTCTTTACATGGCCTCTTATTGTGTTTGTGCAAATACATCTGTCCTCTTCTTATACAGACCATTGGATTTAGGACCCACCTTAACCCAGTATAACTTCATCTTAACTTGATTGCATATACAATCACCTTATTTCCCAGTAAAGTCACATTCTGTGGTTCTTCATGGATACACACTTTGGGAGACATCATTCAACCCTAGAAACATAGATAACTATTTCCAGGCCACTGTGAGGCACTCTCCAGATGTTTTCAAAATCAAGCAGAAAAGAAACTTTTTGAAGAGCTGAGGTCCTGCATGGGGCCTGTGAAGTCTGACTTGTTAATAGTTAGCATTCCAACTATAACCCAGGGGCCATGATCTTAGAGAAATTCAGGTTTCTGTTGCATTGTGACATAAGAAAGCATGATTTTAGGACTAATGAAGACCTGAGCATGCCACGGAGATCTCAGAATCATAATTTCTGCTCAGTCACACATAATAAAAAAGCAAACTGCAAAAGGAGCAGGGCTGTGAGGCATTACAGAGAGTCAGTAGCACAAGGAGATCTGGAAGTGTCACTGTTGAGAGTTATCTTCAATGAGCCAGCATGAGTTCGCATGTACTGGGCATGAGGCAGAACAGTACTGACTTCCCCCCTCCACTTCTTCGCAACTAAAGCAATGAACTGAGAGAGGGGCCTTCCAATAAATACAGCTGCTTTTGGCCCATTGAGAAAAATAAATGACAGTCAGCACCTTGCCAAAAATACAACCTCATGCCTCAAGGCTGTGAGTAAAAAGCCCTCAGCCTTAACTCACACAACGAAGCAATAGACAGTGATGCAAGGCCCAGAACCTCTTGGAGTACTGTGGGGAGGACCAAGGTCCAAAAATATGGGAGAATGAGTTGTCTGAGGAATGTAAGAAGCCCTATATCTCAATATGAACATGTTCATTTTATGGAAAGAAAGCCTAAGACCAGGAAAGAGGATGCAAGGGGTAAAGGTCACTGAGTCACCAATAGTAGAATCACAGTGAGGAGCCACATCCTTTGTGGTGCTGGGATGATGTTTCTCTCCTTGGGCTGTTGCTTCCTTTTTGAAAGAAAGTGCAGTCTCTACAGCCCAATGAAGTTATTTTGAGTCTACAATAACAGTTCCCAAAGTTCTCTGTGCTACATAAATTAATCCCCAAATATGCTCATATAAGCCAAAAAGCTGCTCTTGTGATTTGATAGTTGAAAAATTGAGGTCCAGTGACTCTAAGAATTTACCCGTGGACTCACTGTCACTCTCCCATGGCCTACTGCAGCCAAGATGCAAAGTCAGCCAAAGCCAGCGGCCAAGAAAAGAGTGACGGAAAGTGCTTACCAGTTATGTTTCTGAGTAAACAGATCCATTAATCCAGCTTGCAGAGACACAGGTCTCAGGGGTCTGTCCACACCCAGGAGAAAGGCTGGGTTGTAAGGGGCAGCACCTGCTGAACGGGGGATGCTCTTCCAACGTTCTCACTGTAATTCTGACCTCAGAGGAAATCTAAAACTCATGACAAACCTCCCAGGACAATGAACTGTTTTTATTCTCTCCCCTATTTATTCTTGACATGACTGACAACAAGTGAAATAATGCTGGAAATAACAAATTGAAGACAGAGGTTGGAAACAGGGTGCTGTGGTGTGATTTCCGTATGCCCCATCTGTGATCAGGTATATGAAGTGTATGAAGCTAGATCCCTAATTGGAATCCTCACCTGTCCCCTCCATTCCTTGTTACTCCCTCAGAAACCTAAGAGACATTGGTCATTGACAGCTAAGGGCACAGGACTTTGCTAGACACCTTAGATGTAAAGTATTTCATTGCTGAATATTCTCAGAGAGATGCTGCAAGGAGAACTCCCTGTCTTCAAGAATAAAAACTGTGAGATCATCCTTATTCATTATTAATTTAATATATGCTAGTGGTGGGATCAAGCACTATGAGCTATGCACTGGCTAAACAGTAAGCAATAACCCAACTGGCCATGACCTTCGCAGAGCTTTTGATTAACAGAGACACGACATACAAGTCACAGCAGCACCTGCAGGACTGAAACTGCAGTGAGGGCCATTAATGAGAAGAAGATCAGTAGAGTCTTCTGTCAGAGCTCCAGTCAAGCAAGGGTTTGACCAAATTGAGAAAACCAAAGTATCCCTTAAACTGAGTTCAGAGTAATTAGTTAGAGATGATTTGGTGAAGTAGAGAGGGAAGAATGCTCCATGCAGAGAAGCAGCACTTACAAAAGCAGGAGGAAGTGTGGTAAATACACAGAATACAATGAAAAATGAGATTGAGGAAGATTTCAGAAAATGGAAAGATATTCCTTGCTCATGGATTGGAAGAACCAACATTGTGAAAATGGCCGTACTACCAAAATTGTTGTACAGATTCAATGTAATCTCAATTAAAATATCATTAGCATACCTCACAGATCTACAGAAAACACTGCTAAAATTCATCTGGAACCAGAAGAGACCCAAAATAGCAAAAGCAATCCTGGGCAACAAAGACAAGTCAGGTGGCACCACAATCCTTGACTTAAAACTGTACTACAAGGCAACTGTGATAAAATCAGCATGGTATAGGCAAAAAAAAAACAGACCTGAGGATCAGTGGAACAGACTGGAAGGTGCAGCCACAACCACAAATACACTCAGCTACTTATTTTTGACAAAGGGGCTGAACAAGTTCACTGAAATAAAGATAGCCTCTTTAAGAAATGGTGCTGGAAAAACTGGCTCACCATATGCCGAAGACTGAATCTAGACCCATGTTTATCACCATATACCAAACTCAAATCAAAATGGATCAAAGATTTAAATATTAAAACAGAAACACTAAATCTACTGGAAGAGAAGGTAGATAAAAATCTTGAACACATAGGGTAGGCAAAGAGTTCATGAACAAAGAAAAAACTGCATAGGAAATACTTCAAAGAATCAACAACTGAGATCTCATTTTATTGAAAAGTTTTTGCACATCTAGAGAAATCACCAACACAGCAAAAAGAAAACCCACAAATTGGGAAAAAATTTAGCCAACTGTCCCTCAGACAAAGGACTCATATCTAGAATATATTAAGAACTAAAAAAAATAAGCCTTCCCAAATTTAAAGACCCAGTCCAAAAATGGGAATCTGAGATGAATGCACAATTCTCAGATGAAGAAATAGAAATGGCAAATAAATATATGAAAAAATGTTCAACATCATTACTCATTTGAAGAATGCAAATTAAAATAATATTGAAATTTTATCTCATCCCAGAGAGAATGGCTATTATCAAGAAATTAACCAATAACAAATGCTGGCGAGCTGTGCAGAAAAAGAAAGCTTTCTCCACTGTTGGTGGAAGTATAGACTGATGCAACTCCTGCAGAAATCAGTCTGGAGATTCCTCAGTAAACTAGCACTAGAGGTCCCATTCAACCCAGTTATTTCCCTTTTGGGTATTTTTCCAGAAGAACTACAAACATTATATCACAATATATGTGCACCCATGTTCATAGCTGCTCAATTTGCAATAGCTAAATCGTGGAAGCAACCCAAATGCCCATCAGCTGAGGAATGGATAAAAAAATGTGGTATTTTTACATAATGGGATATTATTCAACTATAAAGAAAGATAAACTTAAGGCTTTCATAGGTAAATGGATACAACAAGAGTCCATACTCATAAGTGAAATAAATCAGACCTGCATGTGTAAATACCACATTGTCTCACTAGTGTAGGAACCTGAAAGAGTGAATGAAATATGAAAGGTATAATAGATATTGTGAAAGGGAGAGCAACTGTTCAAAGGGACGGAACAACTGGAATGAGGGAAAGGAGTAGAAGAAAGAAGGGAAAAAATATACACACACACACACACACAGGATAACTGAGAGAGTCATACTACCAACTTCTATTGCTTTATTGAAAGGAACAGTTAATGTTTAACTGTTTGGTCAATCTTACATGCCTATATTTGTTTAACTGAGTAACCAATTTGAAGATAACAATATGTAACACAATAGCAATTGTTAATTTCCTATCACCTTGTCTGAAACTCTATTGCTTCTATTGTTTGGATGTTGTTTTGTTTATGTCCGCTTGTTTTTTACTGTGTTTTCATTCTTCATTTTTAAAAATAAAAATGAATAAATAAATAAAATACACAGAACAATGAAAGGCAGAGTAGCTGTCAAACACGGGGCGGGGGAAAGCAGGCCGCAGCTCCATTACACAAGGAGCAATGGGAGGCTCACCGAGCATCTTTCGATACAACTGGCTTCATATTTCAAAATAATCACCCTGGCTCTAAAGTGAAGGACATATGGAAGGTGGGGGCAGTATGCGTACAGGGGACCTATAAGCAGGCTATTTTGACAGTCCAGGGAAGTAGATCACAAAAGAACCAATCTGCAAAACCCGGACTCAAAGCCTAAGTTGGACCGGTGGTCACCACTGGGCCTTGTGGGTGCCATGTCTTAAGTACACCATGAACTGCCTTCTCTGTTCCTAGATCAGTAATGGACTTTTAGAGCTCTCAGTGAGAACAGCCAGCTGCAGCACAGCATGTGTCTCACAGGTTGGCTAACACTGTCCTAGATCCTTGCTTAAGAAAAACTGTTAAGCACTGTGTCCTCAAAAGGCTGAACAGAGAGTAACGTGCTTAGGCTTCTCCAGGTTAGAGCTCGAAAAACCTGATTCCATACCCCAGGTGTGACTTTGCCTGTCCTATCACCTCAAGTTCTCAGCAAGGGCCTGTACTCCAGGCCCTCTGGGGTTACCTCTTCTTCATGAATCTAGGAAGATTTGCTAACGTTGGGCCTCAGTAGGGTCACTGTTCCCTGGGTCCCTGCAGAAGATAAAACTTTCACATATAGCAGTGTCTAAGCAGACAATTAAATATTAGGCCAAAATTGGAAATCTACATGTAACTCAAATTTCTGCAGCTAATGGATTCAGAGATATAAATGACAGAGCCTCAGCATAAGTCAAAGCCTTATCTTGCAAAATCCTGCACACTTCAAAAATGTTAATTGGTTAGAGTGTCATAATTTTCGCACACATGTAAATAAGGTTAATGAATTTCATTCCACACAGATATTTAAATTGTAAAACAATGAAATTACTTTTCAGGTAATACTTTGGGCCCAAATCAAATAAGATTTGAAGTCATTATAACTTTAGGAAAAGGAAACTAATTTGAATATGAGATTTAGATCCATTTAAAGTCTTCTCAACTTTAAATAGCGATAATAGAAATCAGAAAAACTTGAGAGTGGTTAAGATTAATTAAGAGTGAATGCATTTGGGGAAAGAAAATTATGGTGCTATCGTTTTAGAATGCAAATGAGGTCAAAAAGTTTAATCTAATGTGCATCTGTATAAACACAACCTCAATAAAGGAAAAATATTTCATTACAAGGATTGATAAGTACTGTACTCTGTACTTCTTGTTACATAAGTAGCAACAAATTGATAAACAGCAACTTGTCAACCAATTAGAATACGCTATACCTGCCAATAGTTAAGTCGGTACCATTTAGAAATATGGATCCACAAAATTCTCCACAGCCTGCTCTTTCCCCTATAAAGCAGACAGTGCTGGTGACCCCACAACCCCCTATACCTCACTTTAATGCTTCATTGTGGACTTTGCCCTGAAAGGGTCCCACCTGCAATGGTCCTCAGGAAATCTTGGGCTGTTTGAGCCATCTTACCCATAGGGATATCCAGGAAGTCCTGGAAATTCTGTCCCCTCAAACCACTCCCCACACTTGGCCATCTGTAGCCAATGACTAGTGTCAGTGTGGAAACCTCAGCTCCTTGACCTTGAGATGGGAAAACTCCATGCAATTTGTATGCCAAAACAAAACACTGCATTAAGTCTGACTTGATCTGGAATTGTTGCTGTGAAGCTAAACTTGTATGAGATCTGGGCCCCTTAAAATGGAGCCAGAGAGGACAATTGTTATGCAGGTCACTTACAGGAGACTCAAATATGAAATGTGTAGGAAAATCGGGAAGCAGAAAAGAGTAGTAGAAGAGGTCAAGCAAAGATGGGAGTTCTGCTTGAGTGTGACCTCAACTTGCTCAGACAAGTTGCTCTGCGAAAGTTAATAGCACCATCTAGCTGTCCCATCTAGAAGCAAGGGAGCGGGAGTTTTACATCCCCATGTCAGCCTCCAGAAGATGCCAGGTGTGACTTTAGTCACTAGCAGCCCACAGTAAGCAACTGAGGCATCAGCATCCCAGCTCTGTAAAGGTAATCTGGACAGGCCACCAAAGCGTCTAGTACAGTTTCTTTCCCTGTACTACTTTCTCCCTTTCCATTCCTTTCCCTTTCCTATCTACTGAGAGCTCTTCTCTGAAATTCACTTGCACATGAATCTTTGTCTTAGGCAAAGCCAGAGCACTCTGAGATCAAGAACAACAACACTAGAGCTGATGGCCTCAGCTCCCTGTCGTCCTGAAAGCTCTCGATTCCGTGTGGTAGCACCACATCTGCAGCAGTGGCCTCCTGCAGCTCTGCCAGTGGTACACTTCTGCTCCCTTTGCCTGGTGACAGTTCTCTAATCTTCCTCCAGAGAATACCACCTGCCCATCTCTCAACCTAAAATATTGGGGTGCACACACACACACACACACACACACACACACACACCCTACAGGAGCCAACTGACCAGGGCCTGGCTGATCAGAATTAAGAGTCTGGTCCTGGGATGGACATGTCCCGGTTGAGTTAATAACCCTCAGACTTGGTGTGTTGTTGGAACCCTTGAGAAATCGGGGCTTTATGTCCACCAAGAAGGGTGACCTGACATGCATGAACTTGAGGCAGATGAGGGCTTTCTGGCAACAAAAAGGAAGATTTGTCCACAAGATTGCGGAAACCACAGAAAACAAAATGCAAACAAGTACTGCAGGAGGATGTGAAACATACTTCATGACATCATTTGAGTCTTGGGGCAGTCTCAGGGCTTTTGAGCTATATGAACCAGTTCAACTGCTTCAGCTGGTGGGTGCTTAAGTCAACTGGATATCCATTTCAGTCACTTACCAATAGATCCTCCCCAAACTTACATCCCTGATAAAGGTCCAGTGAAAACCAGCTTTTAGAAAATTATCTATTCTTGAGATACATAAGGTAGCATAAAAAGTTTGTTCTTACCATCTGGAGTCATGGCAATAATATGACCTTGATCAGGGGAAGTCTCTTTTCTTGGCCTCAGCATCCCCATCTGTAAACTGAGGTCTTTTTCAGTATGTATTTCCTAGAGATGGCAGCAAAAGCTCCTGGTCTAGTGCTCTATAGTAGGTTCCTTTAAGAGCACATTCTAAGCTTCCCAGCACTTGAGAGGTTGAAGCTGGGAGGAGCACAAGTTTAACACCAGCCTGGATTACAGAGTCACAACCTGTCTCAAAGAAGAAAAAGAAATACTATGCACTCTGCAAGCTAAGCTTTCCTGTTCAATCGCCAGGTCCTCAAGGCTCTGAGCTCTGAAGCTCGGCCTTAACAGGGCCAAATCCTCCTACACCACCAGCCCCACTTCTAGAGATCTGTCTAAGAGGAGCAACGGGGACCAGTTTAGGTTCTCAGGTGCTAGAGTTGAGTCTACACCCTGGGAAACTTCTGTTACATGAGCCCTGTGCTTTTTGTGGGAACTTGATCCTCACCCATCATTTCCCTCTCCTTGGATGAGGCCAGCACAAGAGACCACCCTCACCAGGGGCCCTACATATGAAAAGTCTTGGGAGTTGGAAAGCCTGGGTTCAGATTCTAGCTATGATACTTATCAGCTGTGCAATCTACTTACTTCTCTCTAGGCCTCAGTTTTTCCATATTCTCAATGGGAACATTAAGCACAAGATATGACTTAGGTTGGGTTAGGTTGAATTTTCTCAGCTTTAAACAACGCACTGTAGTAGACGCTTTGGGCCCTGCCCCTATTCTCTCTACTCACTGTACCATGCCTTCATCCTCTTCCTTGCCCAAATAAGAACCTGTATCGTTTTGTTCTTATGTTAACATCAGGCTTCTGGAAACCACTTTATCTAACCTCAAGGATGAAGAGCCAAAAATACATGGAAATGCAATTCCCCTCCTGATCTACCACTCAAGTGCACCCTTAGCGAATGCCTGATTGTGCTGGAGCACAAATGGGTGCAAAGGCACCAAGCCTCTTGCTTTTGCTTTGGGCAGCTCTGAAATCTGAGACACACTGACTCTAAAATCATCTTCTGTGGGTCTTGATTTGACATTGCCTCCTAGCTTAGCCTCCTTTCATTCCCGGTATCTCTTCCCTCTTTCCTACTGGGCTTTCCTGGAGGCAGTTCCTGCTTAACAGCTCTCACACATCATCTTGTCAGGATCCGTGAAACTCACTCTAAGGTATCCTTGCCTAGCGCTGAACAGAGCACTTCACACATAATGATGCTCAGTCTGAGAGCCATTGTGATTAGAGAGTACCTGAGTAGAATGATACTATATAAGCATGCCTAGTGCATAAATTTCTGGTGAACTGACACATACGAATGCCAACATACATGACAAGCACATGCACACAGAGTTTACCCCTAACAGAGAAGGTGAACACCCTCAGATACAGTGTAGGGGGTCCTACTGTAAGTCACCATTGATGGCACCATAGAAACCACCATGAAGCCACACAGAGCCTGGTCCTCTTGCTATAAAGAGTCCTGTCCCTAGGCACAGAATTAAATGGTCTGGGACTGCTCCACACAGGCCCAGCGCAGCTCCCCTATATGTCCACAAAAGGATTAATTGGGAAATAGAATCATTATCACATTATTTTCTTTTATTTATCTGGATTTTATAGGAAAGTTGGACAGGACAGGGACAGGGTTAAGGAGAACTACAAGGACACCTGGAGGATATTCAGGGAAGAGAAGATCCTCCTAACGGGGAGAAGCATCAGGGCGTTCCCAGGAAAAGTCATTCAAATTGAACCATGCCTGGGTGCTGGTGTTGGGGACTGCAGGGAGCTGCCTTGCTGTGCAGCCCATCCATGTGGAAGGGTAGGGGGAGCTCATGCTGACTGCAAAGCCAGTCAAGCAGAAGCTGGAGCTTCTAGGAACAGTGGTGTATCAAGAGCTTGCTGAAGAGTGGTCATCATTCAACAGGAAAGTGAGCTGAGAGAGCTTTGTAAAATGTGAAGGGAGATGTATAACATGACTTGCAGACCTGGACCCAAAACCTGGAACTGCTTGGGTCCTGTGCTAGACCATTCCCTGTGTAACTTTGTCACCTTGCATGATCCCTTGCATCAGTAGTAATAGAAATCAAAATAAAAGCAACAGTATGAATTTGCAGACAAAAGCTTTCATTGAAAAGTAAGAAAGAAGATAAGGAAAAGACTCCAGTTTCAGAAGCTGGAGAAGGTTCACTCTGATGAAGGGGATCCAGTCAGCTCACAAACAAGGAGAAAGAACTGCTTCAAGGCAGTGCTGCCATGGACTTGGGTCCAATCAGTTATTATCTCATCCTGGTTTCATAGCTCTGGAAGAATCCTAGTAACATAAAATGATTGTCTCCACAGTGGTTTCAGTTATGTCAGGCTTGGCTTTGCTGGGCCCCAGGTGACTACCAGTTTAGGGCAATGGCTGGAGATTTCTACATGTCACTCCAAGGAGGGACGGTCTGGAACTGGTCATTTAAATGTTGGTAAACAGATGTCTTTCAGAATCCAGAATACTCCTTAGTTACTCTTATCTCAGTGTTTTCCATCTTGAAAGAGCTAATAAACTTTGTTCCCTTGACTCTTTAAAAATGGGTGACATACCTATATCCAAACTTTTAAGGCAAAGTATACAAAATGATAGTAAAACTTTGTTCCAATTTTAGCTATCTTATTGGGCTGTTGGCCTCAAAAGTCGAGGGTTTTAGCAAACAACAGCCTTTCAGTCTCTGTCTGCTGCCTCAGAAGGAAACACAAATCATGCTTTGATGAGTAACAGGCTAAGGGCCCAGGAGTTTATCCTTTGTCCCTATGGTGGTCTCTATTTCGTGACTATGTCAGCCTCAGCCAGTTTAAATAAGGCTTTGTCACTTAGACAGTGATTATGAGTAAATGAGACAGTAATTGGAAGAAAGAGTTTTGGTGGGCACAAGTAGACACTGAGACCTCAGCTCACTAAACTTGGGGCTCCTTCTTTTATTCCTGTAACCCATAGTTGCTACTTGCAACGTGAAAGATATCTGAAAATACATCATTTCCTTCCAATCCTTCTGCTACCCCCATCATGAGGTACCAAATTTTACCGTTCATATAAAGGCTCCCCAGTTGGGGAGGACATCCTAAATTAAGCATTCTAACCCATACTCCTCAATCATTCCCATTAATGCAGGTGTTTCCATGGAGGCAGAAGGTAAATTAGTTAGACCAGACTAGGCTAAGGTAAGAGAGTAAACAACTTTAAAGTGTCATGGCTTAACACACATTGATTTCTTACCAACCACAAATTCCACTGTGAATGCCGCTACCTTCCATGCAATGTCTTAGGGACTCAGGTTGTTCTGATCTCATGCCCCTACTATCTCAACACAGGGCCTCCCCAGTTGTCACAACAAGGGAAACCTACTCACATGGGGCTCTCACACTGACTTCTACTGAGCTTCCACCCAAACTCAACCCATTCCAGTTAGCCAGAAGCCATCACATGGCCCAACTACAGGGGGTCCTGGGAAGTGTGTCTTTCATAAAAGAGAGCAGACTCCATCTCCCTGCTGTTGTCTACCAGAATGAGTTCAGTCTACCAGAATGTGTTCAAGACTGAAACATGACTGTGAAAGGGAATCTATAGCCACTTAAAAGGTCAGTGTAAATAGGAGGTTCCAAAAGAGAGAAGATACATATTCCTGACTCCTACTCAGGGCCCTTCACTGCACAGTCATGGGACCAATGATCTCATGGCTCTATCTTGTTTGGTTTGCTTCCTGGATTTAAAGATGATCTCAACTGGCTGTTGTATTTTGCATATATAAAAACTTTGTGAATTTGCATATATAAAAACTTGTGAATTAACAAACAATTGCATTTATATATGCATTTATACATATATTTAAAAAAAGAAAAAAAACTAATGCAGCTTACTCCCATAAAGGTTTGATTTTCAAGTGGGACAGGAAATTCAGGAGAGATGGTTCAGGACTCGAATGGTGACTCCCAGGTATCACTCTTACTCTAGGTTTCTGGTTTTTCTGCCCCAGCATTCTCAGCTTGTCCTTCTGTCCTTAAGGCTACTTTATCATCAGGATGCTCCGTGACTGCCCTGCCTCGGCCAAAAAAGAGAGAAGGAAAGAGAAACACCCAGAAAGAAAAGTAGCACTTGTATCAGGTAAACAAATGTTCACAGGAGTTCCCATCAGCCCACCTCTCAGTAACCAGGACTGTGTTGCATGACCACCATCACCACCGCCCCCAGAGTCTGGGAAGATAATTTTTAGATGAGAACAATTCTGTCTTAAATAAATTGTGATTCTATTATCAAATAAAAGAAAGAGTGGACATCAGATAGGTGAATTAACAAACAATTGCACTTCAGGCAACTTCCCACAAAAACTCAAATTTCTATTGGACTTTTTTGAAAATTGAGATTGTGCCAGTCATTGGAGGTGAGTTTGGGCTCTCCCTGACTGAAAGCAAACCCTCTGGAAAATATATTTTCTTTGTTTATTCTTGTGTATGTATTACACTGGACATACCTTACCCATGGTCAATTTTATAAGCACGTGGCCTATACAGTCTCAAATGTGCCCACATGCAGAAAAGCTCCACTCTTCACTTACTGTTTGGTTGTCACTGTCTAAATTTTTTAACATTGGCCCTGCACTTTCATTTTGCACAGATCCCACAAATCATGTAGCCAGTCCTGGCTGCATCTTTGTGTACATGTGTATGGCTCCTACTAAACTTCGGAACACATGAAGTGAGCACCAGAGAGACATAGGTTCTAAAGCCAACCTCAGAGTCACTGGGTGAGTTATTTAGCATCCTCTGTGTTGGTTTGGGGGATATTTTGCAAGAGAACAATAATATTGGACACACATTTTATAAGATTATTTATAATAGTCACCCCAAGAATGATATACAAGAGAGTGCAGGAAATCTGTCCACACACTAAGATCAAGGAATCCAGCTGAGGGCCTGGTTCCCACAGAAATGTCCTGCATGAGTCCAGCTGAAGATCTAAAGCTTATAACAATGCCTCCCAGGAATCCAACTGGAGACCCAAAAACCGTCTCATGCAGGCCTGTTTCATTGATCTGCCCTTGGAAGGCCCAAAGGTCAGTGGTGGAATCTGGGAAGTCTGTACCAGCAGGATGAAGGATCTGTGCTGGCAGGCTGAGGGGTCTACACTGGAGCCAGGAAGCGATGCAAAAAGAACCAGAGCTCCCCCTAAAGGTACCACAACCATCTTCAGCAACAGTGAGGTCCTGAGCTCCTCTGATGATCAGGATGGCCAAGTTCCCATCAGGGAAGCCAATGCAGCAAGCCTGTCCAGGATACCAGTAATGCACCATCTTCCCCTCCAGAGCCAGGAAACCATGCTCAAAGTGAGGACCAGAGCTCCCCCAAAGTGAACCAAAGCCATTCTCAGTGCCTCTGAGCTCCTTGGGGGATGAAAACAGCCAAGTTCATCAGGAAAGCCAGCATGACGAGCTCATCCACAAAACCAACAGCTCCTTACAGACTTCACCAGCTCCAACACCCTTTCTCCATTCCCAGCAGCCTTAACTTTTCCTCTTCTAGTTCTGCCTCTTATGCTGCTGGCAACAATTCCCAGGTGGGTCTCCCATACCGAGCACCATGCTTACTCAGCTCAGCTGGGGGTTATAAGTTGACCAGCAGTTGTCAGTCCACTGCATCCTCTCATCACAGTTTTCCTGTCTGTTAAAAGAAATGAAACTGCCTCCCTTACAGGAGTATAGTGAATACTGGATGTGATCCTAAATATTAAGGGGATGCTGTAGTTCTGGGAACCTGTTGTTTGTACGATAGTCATGGCCACTATTGATGTAATCTTCATTTCTGTCCCTTCATACACTTACTTAATGATGAAGCCTAACACTCAAAGTGGCTATTAGGTTGGGGTTGAGATTCTCATCCCCCCACACTCATTTCAATAAGGTGACACGCGTGCTCACTGGGTTCCATGGGAAAGAGAGAAATGAGGCTCATGGGAATTTACCCAATAGGGTCCCTGATATATCTGAAGAAGGCAAAAGAGCTGCTATTGCATTCATAAGACCTGGGCAAGTCCTTTCCTGTTCAGTCACCTTGAAAGAAAGAACAAGCCTTCAAGTTTGCACCTTGAGAGAAGAGAAAAGAGGAAAGCAGCAAGAGTTACAATTGGACCCATTAACACTTGACACAATGCAGCCTCTTTCATCTAAAGGAGATGTTCAGAAGACAGTTCAGAAGCCTCATTAATATAATGCAACAAGGCACCAGGTGAAAATTGAGTCTCTGCTGCCATGCTGACTTCACAGGGGCCAAGGCATCTGCATCTCTTCTCACCACAGAGGGGTGCCGGCCAGCTCCTCCCAGGATTCGAAAAAAGTGCACCCCAAGTCCATCTTCAGGGATGGGCGCGAATCTCTTACCATTCCACTTCTCTAAACCCTCTCCTTTGTTGTTGTTAAAACAAAAGCCTTCATGATCTGTGGGGAAAAAGCAAAATCTGGAGACAAGTTCACCCACAAACTGAGAGGTCACAGAAACATCGCCTCGTACAAACCTTTCCTAGCTGGACACGGCTGGATGAGAATGTCAGCCATGGAACCCAGCACACAGCCCGGCAGGACATGCTGGCAACTGAACATTCAAACAAAATAAGGATATACATATGGTTTGCTCCCTGATGTGCAGCACAAAATAGAAACCTTACATGCCTGTTTTCTCCTACATAAATGAATCTGGCTTGTTCATTGCGTTCATACCCACCCTCTCACCAACCGATGCTGGTGGAATATATAGGACCTGTGTAATACCTTGGGGTGGGAAGTCACTCAGCCTTGAGGATCTACAGGAGCCCTGAGTTCCTACACAGTCCCCACTTCAAACTGCCACTGATGGGATCTGAGGTGGTCCTCCAAAGAGAGGATGGGGACCTCAGTTCATTCTTCCCATGGAGTAGGTTGTAGGCTCACTGACTTCTCTCACAAAAAAAAGAATTTTCAGGATGTGTCAGTGAGAAGCATAGAAAAGTTTATTTGACAGAGTTAAAGAAGTAAACCCTAAGAGAGAACAGGGGTCCTCAAGACAGAGAAACATTATGTGTGGGTTGGAGTTATTTTATGTGATCTTGGAGGTGTCCTAAAGCGGATGATCTAGCATGTATATTCCTACTGTCTGCCAGATTATCCACTTGTTAAATTAGAGAGTAAACCATTTGGCTGTGTCTCAAACTTCGAGATATGCTGCCCACTTAATTGTGCTCCTTTTTTGAAGCTCAGCTACAGGCTTATTGTATATTTAAGACCTTTAAGCTTTTATTGTTGTGGTTTGGTTTGGTTTGGTTTGGGTTTGGAGTGTGTTTCATGGAAGGAATAATGACCTTATAACCTCAGGTAAATTTGTGTCTTGAAGCTACAGTTTTTCTTAAAAGTACAATTTTAAACATACAATTTCCCTTGTCTTTTTTCTGCCTGTCTTTAGTTCTTCTGTCTTTCTTTGTGATGTATTCAGTCTGTACATTCTTTCTGAACTCTCTACACACCCATGGCCTATGAGGTTGGCTCCGAGGTTATAGCTCCAGCCTATCACACCAAGCCTGGCCCCCTCACCCCCTTCTAATTTCAGGGTGCCAAATGACTATGAAGGCCCCCAGAAGGAATGTCTTTGAGTTGCACCCCTGTCTCAGTTTCTTTTCTCATTGCTGATACAAAATACCTGATGTTCAAAGTTAAAGGAGGAAAAGTTCATGATAGTTCAGTTTGTAGAGATTTTGGTGCATAATTGGCTGGCTCTGAGGCAGGGTGGCATGGCAGAGGGGTATCACAAAGGAGAAACAGTTCATGGCAAACAAAAGGCAGCAAAAGCAGCAAGTGGCAAGTGGCAAGCAAACACAGCAGTCCTCTTCCTGTCTCTTCTATCTTAACCAGGCTACCCACCCTTAGGGTGCATAGCACTCACATCCTTAATCCTAGCGTCACACTCTGAATCAATCCCAGCATCACACATCCTATATCCAGCTATCTCTGCAAGGTCCCACCTATGACTGCATGAGGCTTTGTGGGGACATCTAGACCCAACCCGTAAGAGTGCCAGGGGATGCATAGATGTGTACCAAAGGTTTTCACTGTCAAATCCTCTACCACTCTCAGGAAGGCTCATTGTTCCTGGCCTCACTTAGACCTCTTTAAATTCCTCTCAAGGGGTGGGAGTATTGGCAGAGAAGGAGCACAGGGAGAACTTTTGGGTGCAAAAATGTTCTGTGTCTCCATTCGGGTAGTGGTCAAATACAAATGTGTGGAAACCTGACACTCAGTGAGCTGTATGCTCAGTATTAATGCACCAGACACTTTGTAAGTTGTACCTCAATTTTAAAAGTATGACATTTCCCCAAGGAAAAAAATGTAATTATGTTAGCTCAGACATGGCAAACAGCCACCAAATAGCTTCATAAAGTGGGAATTTCATGGATTCGACTTAATATTTTTGGCTGAATCTACAAATACATGCTTTTAACAAAAACTGTGCTCCAATATTTAAAATGAAAGATTTTACATAAAATTCTCAATTTCTGGCTCCAATCAAAAGCTGAGAGGGCACTTTACTTCTGGTTGTAGACATCTGAATTTGCAACACCTTCCTCAGGGATTAAAATACAGAATGCAAAGGCCTCAATGAAAAAAAGGGGTTGGAGGCAGGGAAAAATGAGAGGGAGAGAAAAGTACTGTGAGGATAGTTTTTCCAGCACATTTTCATCCTGTATCCAATAAGCAAACCACGAAAATTGAAAGAACACTTATACACACTTATACATATATATATGCATACCTGGCTGTCTTTCTGTACATTGATTCACACTCATCTACTCCTATGTTTGAGATCTCTCTGTCTCTGTCTCTCTGTCGCTGTGTGTCTCTCTCTCTGTCATTGCTATTAATTTCTGGCAGCAATTTACAAATCCCCCACTACTCCAAGAACCATTGAAATCACAGTTGGAAACCTCGATAATTTCACCAAGGCTGAGCTATTAAATTCAAACATTGGCAAAAGTTTTTAACACTGCAGAAAATCATGAAAAATGCCAAGGTAAGCTTATTGCTACTGCAGATTTAATTCATCCTCTTCTTAAAAGCTAGAAATCCCCTCTCGTCCCAGCAGGACCTGAGCAAGCCTAATGTGAGGGCCACATCAGACTGATTCTTCCCCCTCCCCAAAACTCAGCTTCGCAGAAAAGCGGGCAGACCTAAGGGCAGAAAAAATAGAAACTCCCTTAATTTTTCTCATCTCATTCTAAGTTGAGGACTAAAATAGATAGAATAATATTAACCCCACAGTCTGCAGTCTGCTTGGTGCTTTTCAAAATCATTTCCTCATTAGATGTTCATTGAAACTCCAAAACTCAGGAAAAACTGCCCTTGAACTTGGGAGTATTTCAGGGCCCCTGGTTGCAAGGTTAGTCATCAATTTATCATCAGAGCTAGAACAAGAACAAGGGACTCCAGATCTCTAGTCTAAGCTCACTGTCACTCCTTTCTGGACCCAAGACATGTTCCAGCACTGTTGGGGCCAAAACCTTGTCTCAACACTGCCTCAACTTTCTGTCTGCCTTTGGATTTTCTGCTCTCCCAAAACGACCTCTTTGGGACTGAATTGCTCAATCACAATTAGATTTAGTTAACTAATCTGAAACAAAGTGCCTATCATGTCATTTAGGGATTTGTCAAGGAACCCATTGCCACTCAGGTGGTGTTCTTGAACAGTGACTGTTTGGAGAGATGAGAGACTGAGACAGGATTAAGGAAACTAACAGAAATTATCACCTTTTTGACAGAGGTAGGCAGATGGGAAGACATTATCCTTGCAAAGCCTGAAGGAATACGGGGGAGAATAGTGTTGCTGGTGTTAGTGAATTGGGAGCACAGACCAGCAATTGGAAATGTAGGACAGAAACACAGAGGAAACAGAAGAAATGCTTAACCTCACTCCAATTTTTCATGTCCCCCCTGGTCACCCTGACAGTGGTTCCACTGGCTGAGATCAACCAGAAGCCAGAGGCAATGAATAGTGGACAGTCTCCTGGGAGTCCAACCCAAGGTAAAGAATGCATGTACATGGAGGAATTTGGGGAAAGGAAAACAAGCAACATACTTTATTTTCAAAACCGCAGTTTCCTCATCTGTAAAACAGTGATAATATTGACCTAACATTGCTGTTCAGAGGACAAAAATGAATATATCTAAAGTACACAACTAACACCTATGCAAACATTAACTTACCTTCTTCATCATCATGATTTCTGTTTCCTTTAAACAATACTATTTTATTCCCAGTATGATGAACTTCCCACAGTGGAACATCTGCAAAGTTTATCCCAGCCTTCCTGCATCCCAGCTCTGTCCTCTGCAGAAGGATCATATTCTTTTTGGAATACAACACTCCCAAAAACTGTCCCCTAGGCTGTGTTTGATGATGAGGGACACGTTCTCTTACTCTTACTGCCAAGCTGGTGAAACTCAGAAAAAATACTTTATTATGAGGAACATGCATGTACATATTTTCTATGGATTCTGCACTCTGATGTCACAAAGAAGAGGGAGGGAAGATTTTCAAAATTTCTTTTAAGTAATTAATGCACATCAACTATCAATTAACTAATGCATATTAAACAGACATATTCTGACAGACACAAGTACTAAAACTACCAAAGATCAATTTGAATATTAACCTTTAATTTTAGATACCCTAAAATTAAACTCATGGGTTAAAATCTTTCTATGAAGACCACTGCAGACCCCAATAGCTTCACTGCTCAATTCTGCTCAATATGTAAGAAAGAAATCATATCAATCCTACTAATTTATTTCAAAAAATAGAAGAGAAGGAAATACTTTCCAATTAATTTTGAGACTAGCATTTCCCTATAACAGAATTAGAAAAGGTTGTCTCAAAGGAAGAAAACTACAGATCAATTTGTCTCATGAATGTAGAGGCAAATAATACAATTTTAGAAATTGAATATAGTCATATATTTTTAAAAGATAATAAAGCATGACTGTTTTGTTGTGGTATCTGGCATAGTGGACACAGCAGAAAAACAAGACTGTTGAAATTGAAATGTCAATAAAAATAATCCAAATAAAAGCACACAGAGGAAAACAAAACAAAAGCGAGTCAAAACTAATTAGAGCAATTAATTTGAAGACAACAAAATGCAACATAACAACCATTGTTGAATTCCTATCCTCTTGTTTGGCGAAACTCTGTATCATTTATATTTTTTGTTTTTATTCTTTATTCTCTTTAATCGTTTGATTAATCTTGTAGTCTTATATCTGGCAATCTGACCAACTTTGCTGAAGATAAAAATATGTAATATAACCAAAAGTTAATTAGAGCATCTGTAATCAGCACAAAAATATCAAATGATATAAAAAAATTTGCAAGCAGGGTTCCAGAAGCAAGTGAGAGATAGAATAGTAAAGAAATGCTGTTTGAAAAAATAAAGACAAAATATTCGCAAATTTCATGGCCTACTTCAATCTATAAATCCAAGAAGCTCAACAAACCCTGAGAAAGATAAAAGTGAAAAGAATCACACCCTGGATCATCATTTTCAAACTCCTGACAACCAAAGACAAAGTAGTCAGAGAAAATAATCACAGTACCTGTGGGGAGAAAATGATAAGAATGATAACTGACTTCTCATTGGAAATAATGGAAGTCACTAGACATCTTTAAATTCTGAAGAAAAACAACTCATAACCAAGAATTCTAAATTCAGCAAAACTGTTTCTCAAAAATATACATAAAATATATACTATTGGGTGCCCAAAAGCTCAGAAAATGTCTAGCCAACAAGCCTGACTATGGGAGAATTCTTGCAGCATAAAGGAATTGATACAAAGTGGGAACTTAGATCTACAGGAAGGAATGCCAGTGCCGCAAAAGTAAATGAATACGGCTCTGATGTTTGTGTGGAGAATTCTGTGTGGTACATGGTGGCTTATAGTGTAATGAAAGCAGTGGCCTCCTTGTGGGGTGACTTTGGAACGCTGAGAGCCCATGGACTGGCCCAGAGTTGGGCTCTTCCTCAAGCGGTACTTCAACATTTCTTAAAAGCATAGCACAAGTCCTGATATATGTAGAACTTCCTTAGAACATGAAAGCAAAAGCAGAAAATATTGCAGCTACCAGGTTTTGGTTTTCGTTTGTATGATTTTTTTTTTTTGTTTATTTATTTTTGAGATAGGGTCTCACTATGTAATACAGGCTGGTTTTAAATTCACTTATGTAGCCTAGGGTGGCCTCAAACTCATGACAATCCTCCTACATCAGCTTCCCCAGTGCTGGGATTACAGGCATTCGCTACTATACCGGGCTCTAATAACCAGGTTTGAAGAAAAGCTTTATATAGTATTTTTAAAGTTCTATAAAGAGTATAAAACAGATGGGTAAATAAGAGTCTTTTCAACATGCTAAACTAATTGAAAGAGACAGGATGCTGTCTAGGTCCTAGTGTTCTTACCAAAATGGTTCTAGTCTTCATAAGCCATCATGAATGACTCTCGAGCAGTAAATGAAAAACAAAACAACTTCAACCTCATGTCTCAAGGTGAGATGTATTTTGAAGAAAAATAATTTTTTTTAAAAGATAGTAAAATCAACATGTAAAACTACATGAAATGATTGCCAGCATTCAAGAAACCAAAGCCATTAGAACCCAAATTACAATCTCTCCAATTATCAGTGACTTTTTCAGATTGATCACATGACAACCAAGACATGTGACCATGTCTTTTCTACGTAGTCTTTCACCACAGGACACCATCATCTTCAAAGAGATACTTATATTCCTCTCTACTGGCATTCCCACCATTATTCCCAGACTTTGTTTCCCCAACTATTCCTACAGTCGAACATTATTTCCAAGAAGAATCACATGCCAAGGGCTTCCATGTCTTCCTACACATCCACAACACATGAATAGACACCCTGCCCCACTAATCATTTTGCCAAGTGATTTCTATGACCCACAACATCCTTCATTGATAATAGAATAGTATATACAAACAGCTTTTCTTTTTTTCCCCCCTCTCATGGGCTAGATTTTACCCCATCACTCTGCCCTCATGTAAACAATACTGAAATACCTTCAAGGTTGAATTTTAGTGTTCAGATGACTTACTTGTGAACATGTAGAAAAAAAGGAGAAATTTGAAACCTTTTTCCCTTTTTCAAAAGTAAGTTTTGAATTATCCCTCAGTGTAATTCAAGAAATTATTATTACTTAAGTGATTACACTTTCAACTAGGTGGAAGCTTTATAGAATTACAATTTTAATGTAAAATTATATAAATGAAATTATTTAAGATTATTTTTTTCCTGTTGGTTTCTGGATCACCACGTGAAGAAGTGGAAGGTTTGAAGTTGCCATTCCATTTTAACAAGTAAATACTGACCAAACTGAAAAAGCAATCTTATATGTGACAGAAAAGTGAGGTCACGGGGCAAACTTTAGAGAGGGAGACAGGCAGATACAGAAAATCACAACTTACTGGAGCAGAAAGCCATGGGGAAAAAACCTCCGAGGGAACCAGTGTCAGGTTAGAAAAACTTAAAATGTCATTTACAACTTACTAGTTTTAAGCTAAGTATAAACAAGCTAAGAATTCCAGAGAGATTTAGTCACAAGGGTCTCTCAGTTTTTGTGAGTTTCATTTCCAAGATTTTAATCAGTAAATATCAGAGAAGATCCCCCTATGCAGGGATGAGGGGGTTAGAAATTTCTGTTCCTAACAAGGTCTGCCTTCAAGAAAAATTATTTTGCCAGAGCCTCAACTACTGAGTTTTTGTTTTGTTATTTGTTTTGTTTTGTATCTTCAGAAACAACTTGGAGAAAGGGAAATGTGTATCCAATCCCCCCACTTTAGCATTTCACATGAAGGAAAGGAAACACTCCAGGTAGTTCCAGACTCCCAGCTGTGAGAAAAAATACCCAACTCAAGACTAGTCTAGCATCCTGTCCCATGGGAGAGGTAGGTAAAAGCATGGAAAAGTCTTGTGAAATTCCCAGTCTAGTGGGAAGGCTTACTGCATGACTGAGGTCTAGTCATCGGACTAATGAATATATCCTGTTCTCCTGATGCTCATATGTTACCACTGTGTAAGTGAAGCAGGCCAGTTTACTTCAATTAGTTTTGCTCACTGCCTTATGCCTTGCTATCAAGAAGAAGAAAAGCAGTCATTCTAAAAAGAATTGGAAGACACAACATAAGTGTCAGAACCAGATTCAGGTATGGTGAGGATACTCTGATTATCAGATTGGGAAATTGACACAATTATTGTGCTTATAGACAACTTTATTTGGATGTATATTTAAATCCCCATATAAAAATGGTCTATAGTCAATAGTCTAACTTCCTCCTCAGAAAAAAAAAGGATAAAATTAAATCCAAAGTAAAAATACAGAAACATTGGAGCAGAAATCAATGAACTTGGAAATAGAAAAACTATAGAGAAAATTAACAAATCCAAAGGCTGTTTTTTAAAAAAGTGAATAAAACTGAAAGGCTTCAAGTCAAGCAAACTAAGAAAGAAAAGAGGTAACATATAACTTACTAAAATCAGAAATGAAAGAGAAGAAACCACTATAGATTTCATGGACATGAAAATGATAATCTATATTATGAATCACGCTATGCCCATAATTTTGATAGCCTAGATGAAAATGTCCAATTCCTCAAGATATAATCTGCCAAAATTCACACAAGAAGAAACAGGAAATTTAAATGTTACATGTATTAAAGAAATTAAATTTATATTTAATGACTTCCAAACAAAAAGTACTAAGTCTAGCTGGCCTCATTGTAGAATTAAAAATAACATATAAGGAAGCATTATACTGAATTTTACAGTCTCTTTCAGAGGATAGAAATAGAGGAACTTCTTCCAACTCATTCTGCAAAGCCAGCATTGTCTTAATATCAAACCAGACAAAGACAGTACAGAAGAAAACCACAGACCAATATCTCTCATGAACACAGACGTGAAAATCCTCAACAAAATATTTATCAATTTGAATTCAACAATGTATCCAACAATGTATAATCCAAAGAATTATATATCATGACCAGGTGGGATTTATCCCAGGTGTACAAGGTTGCTTAAACATTCAAAAATCAACCAGTGTGATCCATTACATCAACAGATTATTGAAGAAAAATCACATTATCATATCAATATAGTCAGAAAAAGAATTTGACAAAATCTTATAATCATTTATGATCCAAAATTCTTAGCCAACAAGGAATAAAGAGGAAACTTCCCCAATTAAAGAATGTCTACAAAGGACCTGAAGCTAATGACTTTGTATCATTCACTGCTCAAGAATAAGAACCCAAAAGGTTTCTGCTAAGATCAGGAACAAGTCAAGGAGGCCCCATCTCCTACCCCTTTTTAGCATCATATTGGAGACTTCAGCTAATACAGTAAGACAAGTAAGGGAAATAAAAGATGTACAGATAGGGGAGGAAGAAATATAATTGTCTTTGTAGATGACATGATCAACATTGAAGAAACGTTGAAAGAACTGACAAAATACACTTAAAATTAATGAGATCATATCAAGATTGTAGATTTTAAATCAGTTTATACAAAGTCAATAGCTTTCTTATATACCAGAAATGAAAAGGAAGAACTGGTATTTTGAAAGTATAAAAATGTTAGCACCCTCAAAGAGAAATACTTAGGCATAAATCTAAGAATACTTGTACAAGACCTGTAGGAGTGAAACTAAAAAATGTCAAGGAAAGAAATTGAATAACTAAATAAATGCAAAGATATTCCATGCTCTTAGGTAGAAAGACTCAGTATTGTCAGGATGTCAGTTGTCCATAAAGAGATCAATGGAATGGATCCCAGAAAAAAGAGTCACATAAATATAATTAGCAGGTCTTTGACAAAGGAGCAAAGATAATACAATGGAGCACAGACAGTGGACATCCTGGGGGAAAAAAAAAAACAGAAGAGAAAGAAACAAAAAGAAATCCAGACACAGACCTTTCACTCTTTACAAACATGGAATCGTGGGGCTAAATGTAAAATGCAAAACTGTGAAACTCCAAGAATATAACACAAAAGAAAACCTCAATAAACTTGGATTTGGTAATTATTTGTTAGATGGTTATCAAGGGCGCAAAGTATGAAAGAAATAAATGATAGACTGAACTTCATTAAAATTAAAAACTCTGTGAATTATATTGTCAAGGGAATGAGAAGATAAGCTTTAGCATGGGAGGAAATATTTGCAAATGACATCTCTGAGAAGGGGCTGTGATCCAAAATATACAAAACTCGCTTAAAACTCCACAATAAAAACTGAACATCCTAATTAACAAATATTACGCAAAAGTCTTGAACAGGTATGTCCCAAAAATATATGGATTGGAAACAAACATGGAAAGATGCTCAATATCATATCTCATTAAAAAATTGCAAATTAAAACAAGGAAATAACACTATACACTTAATAGAAAGGACAAAGTCCAAACCACCAGAATCATGTACTGTTGATGAAAATGTGGAGAAACAGGAATATTTATTTATTGCTGATGGGAATAGCAAATAGCACAAGCACTTTAGAAGAGTTTGGCAGTTTCTTACAAAACTAAATATACTTTTATCTGCAATTTCACTCCTTGGCATTTAGCTAAATGGAGTGAAAATTTATATCCGCACAAAGCCCATCACACAAATGTTTATAGCATCTTTCATCATAATTGTCAAGATATAGAAAAAATATATCCTACAATAGATGAATGGAGAAGTAATATATGGTTAATCCAGACAAACGAATATTGTTCAAAGCTAGAGTGAAACGAGTTAGCCAAAAAACAGTGCAGAAGCTCTGTGGCATTGGTTTGGAAAATGAATTGTGGATATGACCCCCCAGCTGAACACAAGCAACAGAAACAAAATTAGAAAAATGGAATTATATTAAACTAAAAAATCACTCATACACACAAAGAAATAACCAATAGAGTCAAGAGACAACCTAGGAAAATGAAAAAAATATTTCAAATCCATATATCTTGAAAAGAGTTTAATATTCAAAATATGTAAAGGCCTCAAGCAATTCAACAGCAAGAAAACAACAAAATGAAAACAAAGACATACTAAGGATACAAACAGATACTTTTCAATAAAAGACATACATGTATATGAAAAAATATTAAAATTGAACATCAAGGAAATACAAATTAAAGCCACAACGACAAATACTACCTCATGCCTGTCAGTATGGCTATTTTTTAAAAGACAAAAGATTATTGCTGATGATGAGGAGGAGAAAATGGAATCCTTGCATAATATTGGTGAGAATATAAATCAGTACAGCTATCATGGAAAACTGTATGAAAGTTCTTAAAAACTTAACAAGAGAACTAGCATATGATCTAGTAATCCCATTTCTGGATATATATCCAAAGGGATTAAAATAAATCCAACAGAGAGATATATACATTCCTATGCTCATTGCAGCGCTATTCCACATAGCCAAGATATGGAATCAACCTACTATCCATCAATGGCTGAGTAGACTGTTTTAAAGTAGTATATACATATAGGGAGAAATATTATTAAGCTTTTAAAAGGAGATCTTGCCATTTGCAACAGCATAGAACAATATATATTATGCTAAGTTAAATAAACCATTTGCAACAGCATAGAACAATATATATTATGCTAAGTTAAATAAACTAAGTTAAATAAACTTTTTTAAAAAGACAAACACCTTATAATCTTATTTTTAAGACATATAGATATTTTTAAAAATGAAAACTTACAGAGAAGAACAGAGTAGACTAGAAGGTGCTGGTGATGTATGGTGGGAGAATCCAGAGATAATGGTCATAGTATACAAAGTTTTGATTAGAAAGAGTGCATAAGTTCAGGAGATCAAGTACAGGGCAATGTGACTATAGTCAATAATATTATGAATATGAAAAACACTTAGAGAACAAATCTGAAATGTTCTCATGAAAAAAGTATGTAAGTCATGAATGTGTTGTTCATTGGCCCAATTTATTCATATCACAATGCAATATGTATCAAAATATTATGTTGTACTTAGTAAATATACATAATTTTATTTGTTAATACACCTTAATTTAGAAAGGAAAACACCAAACAATAAGCTATCAAACCATGAGAAACTGTGGAGGAAACAATACGTGAAAGAAGCCAGTTGAAAAAACTCCATGCTGTGTGCTCTAAGACCTCCTGGAAACTAACAAGCTCTGAGCACAGTCAAATGCTCATTGGTGGGCAGGGGTTAGGACGAAAGTAAGGACGAAGAGGCAGAAAACAGGAATTTTTAAGACAAATGACCTTATGAAACGGCACTGGCAGGATATGTCCCTCTAAATTCAGAAACCCCACCCCCAGACTGAACCCTAACATAAACTGTGTACTTTGGGTGATGATGATGTATCTATATGTAGGTTCTACAATATAGGGAAAGCTGGGCATTGTGGTGCATGCCTATACTACAGTTCTGGGAGGCAGAGGCAGGAAGACATTGTGTTCCAGCCCAGCCTAGGAAATTCAGCAACTTAGCAAGTCCCACTCAAAAATAAAAAAAATTTTAAAAAGGGTGTGGAAGTGTAGCTTCATATGAAGGCCCTTGGTTCAATTCCCAATACAGAAAAAAAAAAAATGTCTCTTGTCCATATGTTGATGTTAGGGGAGATTGGACATATGTGGGGGCATGGAGAACAGAGGAAATCTGTATACCTTCTGCTTAACTTTGATGCAAACTAAAAACTGCTCTAAAAATAAAATCTATTTAAAAATACGTCTTCTAAAACCACAATGAAATACTATCACAGATCCACTAAAATGACCAAAATGGAATGGATTTTAGAGAGTACAGGAAGCCAGCTTCTTTCCATACTGGTGGTGAATATATAAACCAGAACAACTACTTAGAAAATTGTTTAGTGATTTTTCATTCCTTCTTTCTTTTTTATTTTCTTGGGAAGTGATGTACCACTGGGCTACTTTTCCACTCCTTTTATAATTTTTTTTTTTTTGGAACTGGGAATCGAACTCAGGACCTCATGCTTTCCAGGCAGGCACCATGCCACTGAGCGATATCCCTGGCCCTTAATTTTTATTTTGAGACAGGGTTTTGCTAATTGCCTGGGCTGGCCTCAGATTTGTGCTCCTCCTGCCTTAGCCTCCTAAGTAGCTGAGATCACAGGTGTGTGCCACCATGGCTGGTATTTACCAGTTTCCTAAAATGAAAAATATAGATCTACCCCATGACCCAGCAAATACATTTCCATTTCCAAGAAAAATGAAAATATACTCAAAAAAAAGTCTTTTATAAGAATGCTCAGAAAGCTTGACTCACAATAAGTCAAAATTTGAAAGATTTCAGGTAGCCATCACTTGGTGGATAGATACACTCTGATGAAGTGGCACAACACTATTTACCTAGGCGATCATGAGAATTGACCCACTTGCACGCACAGTATGAATCTCAAAAATATATTGAGTGAAAGAACAGGACAAAAACATCATGATTTCATTTTTATGAAGTTGAAGTATATGCAAAATATGGAGAGATTGATTGGAGAGGTCCCCAAGGAGACATTCTGGAGTGCAGGTAAATATTCTGCTTTGATGTGCATGTGTCAGAATTGATTAGATTATATGCTTGACCTGACCAGCATGTAAATTATGCTTCTGTGTTAAAAGGGTATGGTATCTGGCCATGATTCTTTCCCACAACCATAGTTGGGTTTCTGAGCCCAGCCACCTGATCCCTCCAGGCAAAAAAAGTAAGAAAAGGAGGTTCAAGGTCTGGATGCAAACCAGCAAAACATACCTGAGAATATTGAACTCCCAGCAAACTCAAAGCCAAGAATAAGGGAGAGGAGCCTGTGTTCTCCGAGTATCCTCCTCTGCTCTGCTGCACTGACTCCTAACTCCACCCAAGACTATACCTGGGCTGAAGGAAAGGCTAGGGAACGAATCCTGGGTATGACAGGAAAAGAGCTAGCTAAAGGAAGACTGAAGGTAAAATTTCCCACAGAATTTTACCCATATAAACAGTGAAGCATATTTCTTCAATCTCACACTGCGACTTTGAGTTCTTTACAATGACTGAAAGTTCTGCTTTCAAAATTGGTGGACAAGGTGTCATCTCTGAAAATGAAAGACAATGATGGAGAAGGAAGAGGGGATCATCCTTCTTCTCATTGATAGGAGGAAGCTACGTACAACCCAGAAATGACACTTAGGAGGCTACTCACCTCCTAAAATTTATTCGGGTAAAATGCTGTTCACCAACCTGCGGCATCTGCAAACCACAGGCTGCAGTTGATAGGCTTTTGCTGATATGAATTGCTTGGCTCACTGAGATGCCAACACTGACAAATTGAACATTTTGTGTAAAATTCTGGATGTTCAGATTCTCTAGAAATGCAAGAGCAAAAGTGAAATACAGAATAGATTCTAAGTATATGCCATAAATCAGAGAAATATAGGCAATATTCTGTATTTCTAAGTATAGCATACATAAAATACACTTGATAATATCAGTGGCTCTGTGCCTGGATCCCCTCCTGGTGAGACCTCCAGCATTTAATGGGGACTGGTCTCTTAGACAGGGCTGTGCCGCCCCCACTAACTGGTGGCCCCCACCTGGTGCATTTTCCAGCTTTATGAGTTTTTGAATATGCAGTTCAAAGTCTCCTTTAAATTGTAGCCATTTGACCTTCCTCAGTTCCAAGAGTGCGGGAGAAAATTTCCCATTGGCAATAAAACAACATTTCACACAAATTGCAAAAATTAAACTGCAGAGCCAATTACTACCTGAGCTGCTCCCACAATGTTCCTAGTATGTCCAGGAATAGGTTGTGACCTTGAGATATTTCCTGCTTTTCTCTGGGTCTCAATTTTCTGACCTGTAAGATAAAGAAATAAGCTTCAACATTTTTCATAACTCACTCACCTATAAGACACCTAACCCTAACTACCCTGTAGAGACATCCCCTCAGCTGGGAGGCCGTTGTATAAAGTATGACGTGCTTTTCATCCAACTCTTTCAGAAAAGCTCACATTCATACCACCCTCCTTCATGGCCAGCCTCACATGCAGAGACCAGCGGAGAGTGGTAAGCCTTTGAGAATCCTGAACTCCTGAAATGGCTTCAAAAAAGAAGAGTGAAGAGGGAGCAGGTAGCCTGTGTTCTGCCTGAGGATCCTCCCCTCTTCTTGGTGCATCCCCCTCTGCTCAGGGTCCTACCCACTTAGCAGTGGGGACCCCTAATATCAAAGGCATACTTAAACATCGAGATGCTGTTGGACATGGGCATGGAATTTCCCCAAACGTGTTCATTAATACTCAATTACAAGTGAAGTCAAAGAAAAGGTTAGACGCATGTGTAAAACCTCTTCACAAAAATGCCACAGGGCTATTTGTGGACAAGTCAAAAGCAGTCTCAGGAAGTTGATTCTTCCTTCAAATATCAGAGTGTAGAGCTGGCTCACTAAGCATTCCTGATGCTTAAAGATAGTCACATTGACTATTTGATTTGTTTACATCAATTTAAGATCAAATATATTTTCCTTATGTAGGAAATAGACACGTGTGTGATTAATAGATAAAAATTTTAACAATTAATAGACTTTACATGCTAAGTACTTTGAATGCAGGCTATTATCTTTAATCCACATAAAGCCCCACTTTACAAGTGAGGAAAACTGAGGCTCAGAAAGATGAAGAAAACTACACAAGATCAGATAACAGGATGGGCAAAATTCTGGTAGCACCAGATTTTGCGGCTCAGCTAGCTTGACTCCAATGCTTTGATTCCACAGCCATGTTTGGGGATATTATATCATCCTTCCTCTCACAGTGCATAAGAACTAAGAGAGTTCCTTGAGCCTTATTAAATCAGCAGATAACCTTTCTGTCTACTCGCAGAGGACAGAAGCATTCACATGTTTCCTTTACTTGTCCGGAGGCATCCAGATGCATCTGTGTCCTTGATAAGAGTCAGATACAATTAGAGAAAACGCTAAGGAACTGCATATTCAGAGTACCATGTGCTCTTCTGCCATGCGCCTTCGGCCTAATACTTCATGGTTTCTGTGAACTTCTTGGACATTTAAGGACTTGCATACACAAAACTTTTTTACTCCATCTTTTTAGGAGTTGTTGACAACATGGTAATGAGAATAGAGACAAATATTGAGAACCTACTGTGCAAAAAGCACAGTGCTAAATATCTCTCAGGGATCGATTCTTTCAGCTACTCTATGGGATTGGAACTTAACTTGGGTTGTAAATGAGAAATTCCAAGACAGGGGCCCATGACATCTGATGGAGAGCTCCAGCCCCAGCAGAACCCAGAGCTCCAATTAAGTGTTGTTTGACCTCAGATATTTTACCTCACTCTTCAAAAGAATATCATTGACAATTTACTGGGCATTGGGCACCTTCAGTGCCCACCTCTGTCTGGAAGCCCTCCTCACTGATAGCTTCACCTCTCCCTCCCCATAAGTCTCCTAAGTCTCTAAAGCCATTCCCAACTTCCTCTCCTCAGTGGGGCATCTTCTATTCCTCTATCAGATGGAAAATCTTCTGTCTACCTCTGCACAGCTCTTTAGATACATGTCCAGCCCAGAAGCAACCACAGGCTACTTAAGTTCTGCTGGCTTCAAGTACAGCGGATATTGGAACTCTGTGTGAGCTCATGTCTGCATCCCAGCATTAACAGTGTACACAAGGGACCTATTCTGGGCCTCATTTCCAGAAACAAGCTAAGCTTCTCTGGCTCTCCTCCCATCCACCTGACCGTGGTCTCTCTCCAGAGGCTCCATAGCCTTCTAGTCTGTGTCCTTCTGCTCTTTGAGCCTCTCACCCGAGCTTACAACAGACTTTCCAGGCTGCACTCTGAATTCTACCTTCACAGCAGCTTCCCTGCTTCAGGCTGTTTCCTCCCATCAGGCAATGGAAATGGCTTTCTGATCAGTCTTCCTGTACCCTCTTCCAGGCCTGGCTGTATGGATTTTTGCTCAGGAGCTGTTAGCAGTATTAACAATGTTAAATCTGGTGATCTGGGCATCTGAGCATGCTGAGGCAGGATCTGAGCTCAGATACCTTCAAAACCTTTCTCCCACTGGTTCCTGAATACACTTCTCACCATGCCCAGATTTCTCACTCCCACTCCCCAGCCCCTGCTCACACACAGCCCCTTCTTGCCCACTGGTTTCTCGGAGTAACCACACGTTAGTCTTTTCATCTAAGACAGCCCCTCCCAGAGCAAGGTCTTCATCACCTCTGCAGACTACAAATAGCATCTACCCTTCTGAAAGGCTAGATCAGCCTCTGCCTCGCATGGGCGGGTGTGGTGGGCAAAGAAAAAGACGGTTGCACTCAGAAGGAAAGCAAACAAAGGGAGGCAAGGGGTATGTGAGCTCAAGAATTCAGCCAGAGAACAGATAATTCAGCATGGGCCCATCCATGTCTTGGGGATATAAAGGTTTTGAAATTATTTATGTGGCATAGAGAAAGTATTAATAAGAAGGGTTTATTTCAGCACAGCTCATAGCTGATGCTGAAAGTTCCTCCAGATCCTGTCCCTTGCTCGCTGCTTGCGTTTCGAGGACCCCTTGGTTGGTAGTAAGGATGCCAATTAGCTGTATCAGTCTTTGCTTGATTGTTTATATTATTAGCCCTGTTACAAAAAGATGACTGTCCTGAAAATCTTCATTCAGTTTTTCATGAGTTTGTCTTCATTCTTTGATTTTCAAATCATTCCTTTGTTAAGGTCCTCTTCTCTTATTGTTGTTAATTTTCTCTTTCATTGTTACTAAGCATAACTCAGCTGGGCCCTTATTTTATCAGTGGGCTTGTGTGGGATTTGACCGGTGTCCCACACCACTTTCACTATTATTCTCCAGGATCTATGATTTTACTCTGAGCTGTTTGCATATTTTAGGCAAAGGTTTATACCAGCCAGTAAGAAGCAGGAAACAAGGCGGAGAAAACACACACACACACACACACACACACTGATATGACAGACAAAGATGAAGACAAAAAAATGCTAGAATGCAAAAGGATGTTTCAGTGTGATTGATCTCATAAGATCTAGAATATCATTATGTTTAGTTTTTGAAATGAGAAATTATCAAATAACAATGACCTGTCCCCCATACCAAAAGCAACTTGTTCTTAATAGAACTTGTACAATGTTCAGTAAGTTATCTCGGCAAGTAATATCTTTACATTTGTCCCTGGAGTTGATGAAGCTGCCCATACTAATGATATTTATGAAGCACTTACATAACGCTTGACATATTTTAAGTGTTCAAAACATGTCATGGTTCTCATGTATTATTTGTCTGCATTTGAGGATGTAAAGTTGGTCTGAAGGGAGTTGAGTAAGGGAAATTGTGGCTGCTACAAAGATCAAGCCCAGCAAATCCTGCTCAATTCAAAACCTCCTTCTAGGTAAGAAATAACAGCCCAGGTCCTCTGTTACACAAGGTTCCCAGGAGGACCATGGCTAAGAAACTTGCTGGCTCATTTGTTTCTTTAACACACACCACACTGAATGCATGTGTCACTTCTGTAGCATAAGGGATGTGCCTGGGTTCTGTGCCTCCCGTCTGCTCTTTAGTTAGTAATTAAGTATGCACAGCTACAGATGTGTTGAGGGAAGATATCATCCACGTCTTGACAAAGAACCAAAATTATTCATATAATTTATCATCCCAGCCATCTTGAATGCTAACGAGAACACTCCTTGATTAGAATTGTCAAGAAGCATTTGCACCCATGTCCTATCAGGGAGAATTTCCTCTGCCAGATGCTGCCTTTCATACTAACTGCAAACACTCTCTTGTGCTTTCTTCTTTTCCAGTCTCCCGAGCCTTAGCAACAAAAAGCAATAAAACAGCATTCCTCTCTTCCTTTTCTCTGGTGAGCAACTTCCCAAAGGGCTTGCAGGTTTCTTGTTTTTGTTTTATAATCTAAGTGTAAAGAGTTGTGTTATTCTTAGCTTTCTCTTTAAAGCCTATTATGAGAGCAGTAGCAGCAACCTATGTACCTGCCTACCCGCCCTCAGAGCCCAGGTGTAGGTACTGAGAGGCAAGCTGCGCTTCCACCCAGAAGAAAACCCAGGAGTGTGGAAACCACTGGCCATTATACCAAGGCCCACTTGAGAGTGATACTGCACTAGAAAACTGGCTTGCTTGGGATTGACCTTGGACATAAAAACACATTCTCAAATTTCATTTATGGAGGCATTGGCAGATTTAGGAGACTGAAGAGCTTATGTTCTGTCTTTGGTACAGAAAGGAAGAAGCAAAGAATTTGGAACATATTGGAAAGAAGAGAAACACCCCTCTGCTTTTGATTTCCTCCTCCCATCCTGTTTTAGTCTGTTTTCTGTTGCTAATAACACAATACCACAGACTGGGTAAATTATAAAGCAAAGCAGTTTATTTTAACACAAGTTCTGGGCCAAGCTGAAAGGCTGCACCTGGCGATGGCCTTCTTGTTGGCAGGTTCCCCAGACAGCACAGCACATCACATGGTGAGAGGCAGGGAGGGCAGGAAAAGCTCAGCCAACTGCCTTTTATAGCAGACCCACTCTAAGATAAACCATTAACTCATTATTCCATTAATTGTGTGAATGGATTAATGCATTCATCAGGGCAGAGCCCTAATCACTTCTTAAAGGTTACATCTGGTTCCAATCTCTTAATATCTCATAATGGGGATTAAATTTCAGCAAGAGTTTTGGAGGAAAGAAATCATCTTCAAACCATAACACACCCTCACAGACAATATTAGTGCTTCTTCTGGAAATAGAACTGTCTACTTATTGTTCTGTGGGCTTCCCAAGCCAGTTGTAAATCTACCCTCAACAGTAGCTTTTAATCCACAAAGATAAGTAGGATTTTAATACAGCATTTTGTCACCATATTCAGTGTTTATAAATTAATCTTCAAGATTTTGTATTGATTGGAAAGTCCATTAAGCACAAATCCATCTAATCATCCTTGGACTAAAGGCTTCGTTAGACCCCACCAAGCAAGCAAGGGTTGGAGAGGTCTGACACTGAACTCTGCTATGAAAAGCTCTGAGAGCACCAGTCATTGGGATCAGATGTGAGCTGGGCACAGGTGGCCTGCATAAGCATGAGAAAAGTTGCCATGTGAAGTATTTCAGGACCTCTGAAGAGACTAGATAGAACTGAATGCTCTTGTGAAAAGCAGTATCTCCCTATAGGTCTGTATCATGATGTGATCAAATTTCTTCACAATTTTATCCACCAGGAAGGAAAGCTTACATCAAACTGGACTAGATTTTTGCTTCCAAAGACCTTCTCATCATCTACTAAGTGCTGTCAAAGGTAACTTCATTGCCGAGATGGAAGATGAGACAAGAACTTGATTCAATGAAAGATGAGAGCAAGATGCAAAAGTCTCTGTCAATTTCTTGTTTATCTTCCCCACTCATACACCTGAGATTATGGCATTAAAGCCTTATAGCTTCTTTCAGCACTTGCAGCAGACTTGCTGGATAATTCTCAGTTCTGGAATCAGAGAGACCATTGTGTACCGATAATGTATCTGGAATCATAAGCAACCCTGCTTTGAAGCACATCTGACCCGTGTTCACTAATGAACAGGATGCTACCACATCGATAGCTATTTTAAGGATGCCACAGAAATCTGCACTGGGGCAATAAAAAGGGCAAAGTCCACCTGTAGGGACAAGTGTGATGTTTTACCAAGACAGAAAAATGTAGACAAATAAATGAGTTCAGTGAGCCCAATGGATGACCTTTGCTCAAAGAAAAGTTATAAGACTATACTATATCTTTATGTGTAAAACTAGCATTCTAATATTGTATCAAAAGACACCATACACAAGTGAAAATGCAAGATCACCAATTAAGGAAAAATATTTCCTTATACATAGTGACAAAGGATTAGTATACAATAAAAATAAAGAAACCATGCAAATAGACAAAAACCTACATAGAACAAAAACATGTGAGCAAATGACATGAACAGTTAGTTTCATAGAACACATAAAACATTAATTATGCATAAACACATAACAACTATTTAACCACATGGAAATTCAAGAACATACAATGAAAGACAATTTTACTCCTACTAGACCAGACAGCCAATAATGTAAAATCTGACAATTCCAACTGCAGATAAATAAACAGAACAATCCAAATTCTCATACACTGATATTAGAATAGTGTATTTCTATAACCCTCTTGGAAAACCAGGAATTATTACCTAAAATGTTAGGAATGCTCTTATCCTTTAATCTACCAATTCCACTCTGAGGTATACACCCTAGAGAAGTGGTTCTCAGTGGGGTCCTCACACACACTAAGCAGAGTTTTGGAAATGTGTGAAGGTCACAATGAATGAAGTAAAGTTCTGAAATTTGGACACTCTCTGGGGCAGTCCCAGAGATGAGTCTTTCTGCATCCCATGATTATACGTGGAACCCCTATAATTTATGCAGATGAACATCTTTTTAGACTTATCCAATCCTGTAGTATAACTATATCTTTTTTTACCTCTAGATAAAGTTATAACACTAATCGTTTTCATATATTTAACATATTGCATTTTTTTGGTACCAGGAATCGAACTCAGGACCTTGCACTTGTCAGGCAGGCACTTGTATTGCTGAGCTATATCCCCAGCCCTCATACTGCATTTTTGAAGGATACAACTACCTTCTAAATTAAAAGGAAGCTGTACTTTCTGTTGTTGTTGCTGTTGTTTGAAAATGTGCTAGGAATTACTCAACATTTGAGAAAATCAATTCTCTCTTGAGAACTTTGTACATGGTAGTTTTGGGGTTATCAGCTCAAAATACCTGTATCTGTTTGTATTTGTGACTGAAAAAAATCAATGTGTTTGTACATGCAGGAGCAAGAATTATTGTTCTGGCCCCAGGTGCAGTTGTTGCCCCCAAATTACATATTGATACAACTTCTATTGTAAATTACTTTTATTTCTCTTACATAACACTCTGAGAATTACACTAATGTCTTGAAATTCTATGAATAAGTATATTATCATATAGGCTCTAAGAATTGTATTTCAAGAGAGTAAAAAGAATACAGAATATTTGTCATAAATATTTTTCTCACTGATGTTAAAAATCATCATCCTAAGAACATCATTGGTATATGTACCCTGAAGCCACATACAGAAGTGTTTATGCCAATATGAATTACCATTGAAAAATAATAACAACTTTTAAAAAAACTCCATTAAGGAAAAACTGGATAAATGCATGCATAGATGCATGCTGTGGAATACTATATAGCAATGAAATAAATGAACAAGAACTATGTTTGGACCAATTTTTTAAAAAATTTACATAATCTCAAATATTACAACACATAAGTACAAATATTTAAATTTCAAAAATAGACATAACTTTTCTATTTAGAAGTGTGGTAATCTGATAAAGCCAGAAGGAGAATTAATGAGTGGAAAACACAAATCTCCAGGTCATGGTTACCTTGGGGGTCAATGCTTGGAAGGACAGAAGAAAGGGAAAGTGGTGGTATTTGGAGAGCACCACACAGAGTGATGTTCTGTTTTTTAAGCTGGATGATAGATTTTTATTATTTTTAACTATATGCATAAATCCATTTCACAATTTTAAATCTTAAAAATCAGAACCTCTCATGGAATTAGCTCAAACATTTATTTAAATGATTGGAATTTTCTGAAAATCCATGTGAGCTTGTACTAATGATTGGCAGAAAGAAAGATTAAATTGCCAGGTCTCTTCTGTGTTTACTGCACACTCCATGTGCTTACTAATTCCTAGTGTCTGTCTTGAAACATCTGGCCAACGGACAATGATGATGTTGGAATGAGGCTTAGCATCACTGCACGGACCTGTCCAGTCCCAGGACTCCACAAGATGCATCATCCGAGAGGCTTCTCAGTCACAAAATGAGAAGATCTTGCCATTGCTGAGACAATGCAGTTGACCCTTGGGGGAGTTTCAAGCAAGCTCTCTGCCTCCCAGTTATTAATCTTCTCCTCATGGTTACCTGTCCACTTCTGTGTCTGAACTAAAAGGTTGATGGCATCTGCTTAGGAATCCAGATTGCCAGAGAAGGGAAAATATTCTTAGCAAAAGCTCCACCATGCCTTAAAAGGCTAAGACAAGGTTTAGCAGCAAAGAAGGTATCATTTCTTTTATTTATTCATTAATTTTATTGGTACTTTTTAGAAATACATAATGATCACACTCTTCATAAGTAATTTGTACCTGTACATATAGTCCTAAAAACATTAGCCAGAGCAATTAGACAAGAGAAAGAAATAAAAGGAATAAAGATAGAAAAGGAAGACTTCAGAAACTCCACCAAAAGACTTGTAGATTTAATAAACAAATTCAGTCACATAGCTGGATACAGTCAACACTCAAAAATCACTAGCATTCCCATATACAAATAACAAACCACTGAGAGAGAAATTAGAGAAACCATACCTTTCACAATAACATTCAGGGGCTAAGGATTTAGTTCAGTGGCACAGCACCTGCCTGGTAAGTGTGAGGTCGTGAATTCGATTCCCAGTACTGGAAAAACACCACCACCAAAAATAACAACAAAAAAAACCCACACAATAACATCCAAAAAATGAAATGCTTAGGTGCTATCAATCTAACAAAGGAAGTAAAATGCCTTTATGCTAAAAACTACAGTGCTCTGAAAAAGGAGATCAAAGAGGACATTAGAAAATGGAAAGATATCCCTTGCTCTTGAGCATGAATGACCAATATAGTGAAATGGCCATACTTCCAAAATTTTTATGCAGATTTAATGCAATCCCTATCAAAATACAAATAGCATACCTTACAGAATTGGAGAAAACAATCCTAAAATTCATGTGGAACCAGAAGAGACCTAGAATAGCAAAAACAATTCTGGGCAACAAAAGCAAGGTAGGTATCATTTCATTTGAGAGGTGCTAGTTTAATGTAATTATCAAATTGACCAAATTAAGAGACTCCTGGAGAAGTACTTGGATCTTCGGGGCACCATACTCATTGATAGATTAATCCTCTGTGTTCACAGCTGAATGTGCTCTTTGGAGGTCCAGTTGAGAAGATGGGTCACTGGGGGGGCACCTTTGTAGATATATCTCTCCCTGGTGCTCTTTCCCTGTCCTCTGGTTCCTGGCCATCATGAAGTGAGCAGCTTCATTCCACCCTGCCCTTCTACCACAGTGTTCCTATCCTGAAGCCAGCCAACCATGGACTGAAAACTCTGAAACTATAAGCCAAACATAAACCTTTCCTTCTTCAAATTGTGAGTGTCAGGTATTTTGTCCCAGCCATGGAAAAGCTGACAGATATAAGAGACTTAAAAGAAACGGGAAGAGGAGAAAAACTACAAAGCCAAAATGAAAGCAAAAGCTAATAACAAACATTTCCTTGCATGGCTCAGCCTCCTGCCCTCTTCTAGAGCACCAGAGTTGACAAAATGATTCTCCCTTAACTAACTCAGCCCCTAGCTGTGCTCAAATCCCATAGTGTGCTGTAAGCTGTTGGATAGCAAAGGAGCTGTCTGTGTGTCCTGGTCCACAGCCTCATGCCTGCAAAGTGAAGCTGGTGGGGGAAACTGGCAGAAGTTCCCTGAAAGAAATAACCTGCAAGAGAAGTAAAGAAAGTAGAGCTAATATATGACAAATTAGCAATTTAAACACTGAGAGCAGAACTTGGGCTAAAGAGTCCTACAAATGTCTCTTGGTAGAGCTGGGACTTGAAAGACATTGAGAGGCATTCTATGGATGCAGAAGAGATATGGGGACAGGGGACCTTGCCAGGGAAAGAAATGATGGGTCAAAGGCTGTGAGGTGGGCAACTGTGAGGAGAGAGCAGGCGTGAAGGGGACAGGCTGCTTTGGCTGTGGGAGAGGAGCGGCAGCTGTTAAGGCCCAGGTCAACTAAGGCCAACTCATAGAGCCCTTGAGTGTCACACTATGGATCCAGGGTATAATTTTACAGGCAAAAAGGCACTGTAATAGGTGCTCTGTGATCTGTCTTTGGTCCTGAGACAGGTTCAACTGCATCTGCAGGGGCAGCTCTCCTACACAGGATCAACATCCCACCTCAAGTATCTGCTGAGTTTCTGCACTGTTCTCCTCTAGGTCTTTCTTTTAATTTGTGATGTTCCTCCAGCACACCCGGGGAAACCCAGCAGATCAGGAAAGTTCCCAACCATGAAAGGCACCTATAATCAGGGTTTCCTCCTTCATAGGACACATACTAGATTAAATAGGTTTTCAGAGAATCACAGGACCAAGCCCCAGATAACCTCAGTGGTGACCAGTGTCAGAACCTGGGGGAGATCTTCTCTCCCCTCTGTCTCCCTGGCATGCCCTCTTGCTCCTGCTTCCTAGCCCTACCTTGCAATGCCACTCTCTCACCATGCTTCCAGGAAGCCACATTGAAACGGAGTCTTGAACACACCTGAGGAAAAGAGGCATTATTGGGCTCCAGGAAATAATCATGGGCTTGGGAGGGAAGGAATGAGAGGCAGAGCTCTCCAAAGGGCTGTGATGGAATGTAGAAATTATCAAGGTCCAGGGGGAGACACAGACAGTGAGAAAGAGAGAGACTGAGAAAGACAGAGATGCAGAGAGGCAAAAAGACACAGGAACAGAGCAACAGATAATAACAATGACAGAGACAGAGACAAACAATTAGTAAGGAGGACGGGAGTACACTATCAGTACAAACTAAAGTTCCAGGAGCTTCCTTGAGTACAGGGCAGGAGGGTGATCCTGGAAAGACTCCTGGTAATATGGGGGCTTCCAGGAGTGGCAGAGGTATGGGCCACGCAGCAGTCCCTGTAGGGTAGGATTACTGGTTCTTCCTGTGTGCTGCTCCAATTTGGCCCCCTGGGCTGCTACTGTCCCCACGGTCCCCTCATGCTCCCCTCTGCCCACCCGCCTCCTCTTTCATCTTTGTCCCTTGACAGCAGGCAGCAGGGCAGCAAAGGCAGCTGTTTTGTCAAGGCTGCTTGGCCACCTGGGCATAGTATTACAGGGCAAGGCAATGAGCAGCTCTGTGGTCTCTGACACATGGGATGACACCTTTAGAGCCACATAAATTATTCACATCTTACCCAACACAAGCACATTTGCATAGGACAAAAATATTAACTTAATGTTATTAATATTAATGTTTAATCTGGAAAGAGTCAGTCTAGAACAAAATGCCAAGTACAAATGCCCAAGCACAGGTCCCAGCATGAGGGAGGAACATTACCGTACAGGAAGTCTAAAGGCAGTCTCCATCTGGATGTTGTACGATCCAGTTCTGTCTCTTTCTAGCTCCCTTATTTTCTTACACTGGCTCCATCCTGAACAAGGTACTGAGCCTTGACTTTTTGTTCTGTAAACTGGGAGAAGCCAGAAAGTTATGGTGGACCCTAATGAGGATACAAATGGCACACACAGAGCCCAGGCCAGGCACTCAGACCCGTCATATAGGCATTAGCTTTAGAGTAAGTCAGGCACTTCCCACACACTGTTGTGGGCATTTTCTGCTTTGCAACACTCAGGACCCTTGAAGTAGTTCAGTTTCCATTTCTGTGCAACTATGCCAGACCCCAGGAACAACTGGCCACTCCTTCCCAAGCTCCAAGTGCTATTCCCTCCTAAAGCTTTGAGTGTATTTACAGCTTCGTAAGTGTCACTTTGTGCAAAGGGCCTTCTCTGATTGGCACTTTGTAATTCTTTATGCTTCCCTGACTTATTTACCTCTCACCCTTAATTAGGACTTGCAATTATTTGCTTTTTTTTCACCTTTGACACTAGACTGTGAGTGATACCAGGGAAGTGATCACGATATCCTCTGAATTAGTTCTAGATCCCTGAAACAAACCCTGGTTACAAGTGGTTGGGGGACATGGGAGAGAGAGTGGAACACAGGGAGAGGAGGACAGGTGATAGCCATGGGCACCCGGCCTCCATCTGCTTGGAAGAGAGGCTGGAGGACCGTGCTCCAGAGCTGTCTCACTCAAGGGCTGAGGAAATCTCACTCAGGCACTCATTCACTACAGTCCAAATTATCTCTGCTCTTAGGTGTCTGTGCCAGGTTCTGTCATTCACTGGAAGTGGCATCTGCCCCAAAACCGGGTCACACACTTCTTTTGAGGCATACAGTACTATCACACTAGTGCTGTCCCTCCCGGCAGGTGCTTGCTGCTCCACTTTCAGTCATTCAGCACACAGCTAGCTATGCAGTGGCCCCTGTGGCAGATCCAGCACTGTAGCTAGGGAGGCACACTCCACACTGGAGATCTGCCCTCCAGAAGTGCCCAAGGACAGGCTCCAAAGGAAGACGTGAACTTCAGTGTGACAAGCACTAGAAAAAGGAGTAAGGATCTGACAGACAGAGAGGCAGGGAAGCCTTGCTAAAGAGGAGACATGGGGCCTTGTTCTGAAACCAGACTGAGATGCTCCCAAGTAGGGAGAGACAGGGATGGCCCCAGGTTAAGGAGAAGCAAGCAGATCAGATTAGGAGAACAGTAAGGGTGAAGGCTTTGAGACAGGAGAGAAAAAGATGCATCCAGGCACCCCAGGTAGTCTAGTAAGCTGCCCCAGGCATGATGGAGCTGCAGAGGGCAGGAAGGAGGCAGCAAGCATTCTGGGGATCTCAGATACAGAGGCAGGTCTTTGGTTTCATCCCATGTGATGTGTGATCAAAAGATATGGTAAATGTTTAAATTTTAAAAACTTCATTACAGTAATAGACACATGGCTTGTTAATCCCCCTCAAAATACCTCTCCTCACTTTGAACACATTTGTCCCATCATTCTTGATGCTCTCTGGAGCAGTTCCAGAACTTTCAATGTCTTTGCAAACCAAACACTATGAATTCTGGTGCCAAGTGCCACCCAACAGAAAGACAGGCTCCCAAAAACTCCTCAGTGTGTATTCATCCAATTATCCACCAGATCTGGTGCTGTGTGACTTCTAGGTTTTTCTCAAAGTCAAAATGAAAGGTAAACATCTTGAATTGATTCAAGACATCAAGGGGGCCATGACAACACAAGTAAAGATACTCCTAAAGAGGCTTCCCAGAACTGCTTCAGAAAGTAGCAAGAACAATTGGATAAGTGCATTCAGAGCAAGAGGGAGTATTTTGATGGGGAATTAATGGCAATGTGCCTTTTACTGTAATAAACTTTTTAAAAATTTAAACATTCAATGTATGTTTTGACCATCCCTTGGTAGTTGCCTACAGACTGCTGAAGAACTTTACCCAGTGGGCAGACAATATAACTGGAGGATATGTATGTTCCCAGAAGTTGATCTCTTGGACAGCCAGCCTTGTATAGAGAGGGAAAGAGGGTGTATGATGGGAGGCAAAGACTCTAGCAAGGGAGCATCAGGAGGATTCAGGTGAGACAGGAAATCTTCACTGAAGAAGTCTTGGAGATGGATATTCATGGTTTGGTCCTGAAAGGATGCCCTTTGGACAGTCTGCATGGAGGTGGGATGAGGAGGGACGGTTCTCAATGGAAAGACACCCAAGAGCGACATAGGGAAGTCCTCCGGTTTGGTACTGTCTGAGTGTGATCATGACGAAATACTGAATCTGAGAGTGTTTAGAATCCTCAGTAGCAAATTGACAAAGTGGCAGAGTAAGACTGCTCAATCTAATAATAAAATATTGGGAACTTGTGCTTTGTACAGATTTTTTCTTAATTTCATTTTCCCTATAATTCAAATTTTATTGTATTCTATGAAAGTACTGGCCCGTGACTGATGGGAAATAAAAAACCTGGTTTTCCCTTGCAGCTGGATGGGAAATGTGAGTCTAGGTGTCCTCACCAAGCTGAGTCCAAGCTCCTCCTTGCTCCAGAGTTCTATTTTCTCTTCATAGCAGAAAAATACCTCCCCACACTCAAGGCCAGCACACCAAGTCAATCTCCACCCTACTGCTCTGATCAGGGCATATCTTAGACAGACACTGTGAGAGTGAGCTCCCTAACTCAGGCTGAAAGCAAGTGTTGTTTAATCTCTGTAATGTGAGTGACATGGTCACATGTTCCTGAAGCCAGGCTGACGCCGCAGGGCTAAGGTGTGATGGCATCTGGCAGCTCCCAACCTCTAATGCCTGCTGCTGGCGGCCAAGCTCCCTGGAGCTCATTAATGTGGATCAGCTGCTAATGGACTTTCTGAGCTGGCTTTTGTCGCCAGCACTATTTTTAACTAATCTTGAATTTTGAATTGTCCAAATACATTTTGATTTGGTGGTGAATATGGGCCTAAATAAACCCTGTGGTGTTGTTCTTGTGCTGCTGCTCAGATGTTTCAGAAACCGACCTCTTTCCATTCATTTTCTGTTTTGCAACACTTAGGGCCAAGATGAAGCTGAAGACCACCGAACCTCCCCTCACTACCTGATATAGTGTCCATAGGGTTTTGTTTCGGAGGGCATAAACTGAATAGTGACCAGTTTTCTGTGGTGCTTTTGAACAGATCCCCCATCCCTGCCAAAAAGCATGTCATCCCAGTGGTAATTTAGTGAGTACTATTATGTGAAGGCACTGAAGAAAACAGAACAAAACCATGGCAAGCACTCTAGGAAAAAAAAATTAAGATGCATATGACCCAGTCTAAAATCTTCACATCCAACTACTAAGAGCATGTGAACACACAGGGATCCAAGAGTTACACATCGGCTCCCTGCAGGCCAGGACATTCTGTGTGTGCACTGTTTGAGCTGCATATATTTTTAAAATGGAGAAATTGCACATAAAATTCTGGATTTCTAAATTTCCTTGAAAAATTTAAATATTGCTCTAAAGTAACCTGGCAACTATGTGACAGGATTAACTGGGGCTAGGGATCTGAGGCATCCTGCATCCATACTGCAGCCCGAACAGTAGATGGGTGGGTATTTAAGAAGGGAGAGGCTCCCTAGCTCTGATTCTAGGCTGGAGAGCAAAGATAGAAAACACTGTCAGCATTGGGATAGGGAAGCCTGACTGAGTGGCTTATAAGGCATTAGAGGTACGAGTTTAATACAGTCAGATTTCCCAGAGGACACTGGCTTTGCAGGATCATCTGAGACACACACCACAGCCCAGGGTATAGCCTCACATCAGCTGCCCTCTGTACCATCATCAGCTCCTGCTGTCATGAGTTAGGCATGCAGACAGGCTATGGCCATGGCTCTGCTTTGAATTCACCTCTTCATTCATTCACCCATGAACAGCATATTTACAACACAGAGTCATTAGGCTTCATCCTAGGGAGACCATGAGAGACAGACCTACTCTCAAAGAGCTCAAGAATCACCCAGGGGACTAAGCAGGTTAACAGGACCAATAATAAAGTCTACAGGGCCACAAAGGCCCATGGTGGGACATTCAACTTCAGCTGGCAGAGAAGCTGAACTAAAGTCCACGAGCATCACTACCAGTCACCTCCCTTGGCAAGAAGCCTCTCACTATGTCCTGGTACAAACATCTTTGTATAATTCACTCTCTTTGGAGTTGGGTGGGATCTGTGATCTGCTTCTAACCAAGTGAAAACAGCAGAGGTGAAGGTGATGAGAAGTCTTTTCCCTGATAAGTTTACCAAACACTGACTTCCATCTTGCTGGTAAATTCTCTTCCCTTCTTGCATGCTTTAATGAAGCAACTGCAAAGGTCTGCATCTGAATTAATTGAGAGCAGCCTTGCATCTTCAGCAAGCTGGGAACTGACTCTCTCAGACCAACAGTGCTCAAAGAATGAATTCTGCCAAGAATCTTTCCCAGTCAAGCCTTCAGATGAGACCCTCAGCCCTGGTTGACACCTTGATTTAGAAGTTGTTAGAGATTCCTGGCCCCACAGATAACAGATGTGCTGCTTTCAGCTGCTGAGTTTGTGCCCATTTATTATGCAGCAAAAGATAACTAAAACATACCCGGATTGATGTCCCCTGACTTGGGTGTGAGAATGCTAAGGATTGAACTTGGAGCCTGTGCGCTGAGTCACATCTGCAGCATTTTATTTATTTTGTTTTGAGACAGGGCCTTGCTAGGTCAATAAATGGTCCAAGCTGGGATCAAACTTGTGATCCTTCTGCCTTAGTCTCCCAAAGTGCTGGGACTACATGTATGGGCCACCATACCCAGCCAGGAAGTCATTTATTAAAAAGTCACCAAACAGCATAAGGTTGAATGCACATGTTGGGTCTCTGCCTATTGGCTAAACAGTGCTCAGAAGGTGTAAAAATGGGAGAAATGGCAGATAGCTACGTGCAAACAGCAGATGCCAGAAGCTACAACTGCCCATTTGCCAGCCTCCAGCATTGCCACTCATGAGCAAGGCCCTAAGTTACAAGAGTCTGAAAGCCAAGGATTCTGGCCCCTCTTCTCATCTTGGCCAGGACCCAGCACATGTAGACCTGAACTGAGTATGGTCTCAGTTTCTTTAAACACATCCTGAACATTCAATTTGCCCAGGATCTGAGCCAGGCCTTGTGACACAGAGAAGGAGAATCCAACCCGTGGCTAGAAGTTTCTCCAGCTGGAAAAGGAAAACCTCATGGTCTGTGGACCTCATCCATCATCTCAGAGCCATGGCTTGGCCTTAATGTTTAAGGGCCCCACCTAGGTCATCATGACACTGTCTTGAAGAAAAAACGATAAAGAGTCAGACCCAGCCTCAGTGAAGGGAGGTAATGATTTAATCTCGTTCCTTGTTTCAAAAATCCCCACACACTAAACGCCATAATTAAATTAGGCTCACCATTCTCCAGAATAAGCATGGCCTGAATCTTCTTTTAAGCATGAAGCCCCAGGACAGAGAATACTCTATGTCCTTGTCATATTGGCTTGAACGTGTTTATCAGATTGATTCATCTCTGACAAGAGCTCTTAGTGTTTAGGCATCTTTGAAAAGACCCATTGACAGAAGCAAGTGGCCAGGGCTTAGGTGACACCCTACATAATCTCAGGCAAAATAGAAACATGTGGAGCAATTGAAGACCCTTAGGGAAAAGCAGTCTCAGAATCTGATGTACTACTCTGATGTGTGAGTGCACAGAAAGAGGACACTAATGAGCTCTTTTCCCTGAGCCCCTAGAAAACAGTGGTTATCCAGAAAGGGGGATTGGATAAGAGGTCTTGAATTTCTCTTTGAGCATGTCTACTCTACAGTGACTGAGAGACAATGTTCAATGAAGAGTTGGCTCTAGGGGCCTGAAGCTTCACATTCAGCTGTGATGCTGTCACTGAGGAGACACATGAACCATGGGAGGAGAAAAGGTAACTGGGAACACGTGCACAATGCAGCAGCCAGCATAAATGGATCTGCAAGCCTCTTGCCCTAGAGATCCTCTTATAGACTTTTATTCTAAGGAAATGGTCAGAAATGTGTTTAAGGATAGCCATGGCACAGTTATTTATGCTTGTGATAAAAGAAAGCAATCAAATATTTCAAGAGGGAAATGTCCAACTTCGTTACAAAACATGGAACACTTTACAGCCATAGGTGCAAGGATACCTCACAATGTGGAATTTTCAACTGTTGAGAGCACTAAACCAGCCCCATAGATGGAAGATTATGGTGCACACACAATCACACAGAAAATGTAGTGGGAGGTCACACGCCAGAACGTTAGCTGTGTGGATCTTTCAATAGTGACTTTAAAGATAGCTGAGTTTTCCCCATTTTGTTCATTCTATAATTTTTTTCTCTTCATTGACTCTGACCTGCTTTTGTAATTAGGAAAAAAAAATGTTCTTCTTAAAGGCTGCCTTTTGGTTCATTGGAAACCACTCGATCAGACATGGGAGCAGTTGTTTTAATGTCTCCCTCCCTGACTTTCCTTTGGGTAAATGGGCTTCTGCAGAAATTCAACAGAGAGGCTCCCTGCCCTTATATTACATCGCCAATTTCACCCTCAGCACTCTGCATAAACACTATTCCGCAGCATTAGGTTGCAGCCATTAGCAGGGCAGATATGTGCCAGCTTTTCCTCTCAGTTTACAGCCCTTATCATTTGCGGCACTGGTTTAAGAACTCAAAATGATGGTCTGCCCATACCTACATAAGAGTTCAAGAAAGTTTCACCATTGAGAGGGCTATAAACCGTGCCTGATAGTGTGACAAACTCTCCCACCCAGCTCCCTAAAGTGCATGCTAACTAATCAGCTGCCCTTTCCTCCCAAGAGCTCCAAGAGCAAATGCCTCCTTGGGACAGTATTGAGGAGCTATTGCGGCCAGGCACAAAGATGGTCTGCACAGCCATTCAAGCTGTTTTTCTTGTGATGGAAAACCAGGGCCTTTCTGAACTCTAACAGCATCAAATTAGAACTCAAAAATTGCTCAAAGTATTCTAAGGCTTAGTGGTCCTAAGCATCCAGACCGAAGCTTCCTAAACGTCTAAGTTAAAGACCTTCTAAATTAAAGAGCCTGTTCATTGCCACTGGTTTCTGGTACCACTTTTCAAGCAGGTCTGACGCTGGAATAGGTGGTGGTTAGCACAAACACCATGAAATTGTTTACTTCCAAAGTATATTATAAAAGCTTTTCCATCTTAGACTAAGGGTCACATTCTGCTGGCTGTTCTACATAGTACAAATAATCACCTGGGCCTGATAGGCTGGCCCAGATCACACATCAAACATGGCCCACAGTTCAAATCCAGTCTTCAGTGGCACCACAGGGTGTTTTAAAATAGAGTTTTGGGGCTGGGGATTTAGCTCAGTGGCATAGCGCCTGCCTGGCAAGCTCAAGGTCATGAGTTTGATTCCCTATACCAGAAAATATAAATAAATAAATAAATAAATAAATAAAATCTAGTTTTTAACAAATGATTTAAAACACTTAAAATAGTTCAGGAAAAAATCCAGACATGTATTCTCTTGAAAATATTCAGATTTGAGACACTGGGCTCTTTAGCTTTTGGTACGCCCTTCAGATGAAACATATCTTCTCAGTTTACCTTTGTGTAATGGACTGAGGGCTTGTGTGCCCCAAAATTCACATGCTGAAATCTTCAACCCCAATTGGATGGTATCAGGAGGTGGCAATATTGTGACATGATCAGGCCATGAAAAAGTAAGACAGCAGGGATAGGACTAGTGCCCTAATAAATGGGACCCCAGAAATCTCTCTCAATGTTTTTCTACCATGTGAGGGTAGAAGAAATTGAAAGTCTGCAACCCAAAAGAGGGTCCTCACCAGAAACTTACCATGTTTGCACCCTGAGTTTTGACTTCCAGCCTCCACAACTGTGAAAAACGAATGACTGCTGTTTATAAACCACACAGTCTATAGCATCACTAACTGACTAACATATAATTCCCTACATACCCTGGCCTATCATCCCTAAATGATGTCATTTGGTTTTGGAAGATATTGCAGTAACCACTTCTTACCTCCTCCACTGTATGTCCACATGAGGGAATAAGAAAGAAAATGTGCCACTTCTCTTTATACTTTTCCACTGACATTTTAGCAACTTGGTGGACATTTCATAGGGAAGACTTCCTGATGTTTGGCACTTGCTCTCCTGTACCTGACTGGTCAGGTATAAGTCCCATTCTGACTGCCCATTGCCACCACTGCCTTCATTCAATCAGCTTGGGGATGTAAGTGGTAAGGAAAATAAGAGCCCAGACCATAATGGTGAACCTTTCGGAGTTTTCAATGATACAAGCAGCTTGCTGTGGCCTGCATGCCATAGGTTTTCCATCACCGCCTTAGACTGTTCAGATAGTTGGAACTGCTGTGATATATTGAGTCTCCCAAAGTTCCTATTGAAAATTTAATCCACAGCATGACAGAATTGAAAAGTGAATAGGTCCTGGGGAGTCTGCTCTCATTAGTGGATTAATTGTCATGGGAGTAATGTGGTTATTATTTGGGAGTGGGTTCCTAATAAAAGATAGAGCTCAGCCTCTTCCCTCTACCTTGTGAGAATGTACACTCACACACTTACACACACACACACACACACAGCCTCCAGTATTATAAGAAATACATCTCTTTTCTTCATAAATTAAAAAGTGTGTGATATAATGTTATAGCAACACAAAACAGACTAAGGCAAGAATTGAAATGTGAAGGCAAATGTTACTCAATTGAAGTAATTCCTAAAACAATTTATATAGACAAGCTATTAGATCAGAATCTCTTATTTAATATAATCTTCCCAAAATAATTGAGACTATTTAGATCTTTGGGCAAGGGTGGAAATACCCTGTTGGTGTCTCTAAAGTTAAAGTTGAGTGTCATTTTTTGAGGTCAAAAGCCAGCTCTGAGATACAAACAAAATTATCTGGCCAGCTTTGACCCTGTAGGAAACACATACATCTTGTCCCATGAGAAAGACCTCCCCATGCTCACCTGAGGAGCCAGAATTGCTGACTGAAGTGTCTCTTAATTGATCACTGCCTCCTACACACCATGCTAAACCACAGCTGTCTCATGGATAAATGGAGCATGCTGTGAGAATGGCAGGTCCTTGACAAAACAAGAAAGCTGCCAATGTGCTCATATTCTCATGTGCTTTCCTGATGCTCCTGTAAGTACCCATATCCCACCCTCACAGGGCCTAGTTTCATTAGCCTGCTAGCTACTCTAAGCTAAGATAATGTAATACCCAAAGAGAAAGGGGAATACAGACTTTTAAAAGGAATGCTCAATTCTTAACTGTTGTCTTCCAAGGCAATTGCAAGATACCGGGAAGGAGGGACAGTTTTCCTAACAAGTATACATCAATGCATACTTCCAAATGCTTATAAGAAAATTGGCAAAATGTTCACACCTCATATCAGCTGTACAAATCCCTTTCCTCCAAATAAACATATCCATAATTTCCCAAGGACTTTAAATTCCACCAGTGGGTCCAGGGCACTTGCTTGAGTTGGCCAGTCAAGATTGTTGTGGCCCAGACCTTGTGCTCTCTCCTGTATTACATCTGACCACTTTCACTGTCTTTTAGCACTTGGCTCCTGTAGACCTTAGAGTTTGCAGCCTGTGACCTGCTCAGTCCCAAACTGGTCATGAGATAAGTAGAACAGTTTCATCCACAAGTAGCCTGAGGCCAGCCTTGAACAATGTTCAGTGAGACCACAGCTCTGTCACTGAACAGACCTGTTTAGCAGCAGATGGGTTCTTACCTCCAAAAACAGTCCACTTCCACATTTTGTCCCATCTTGGGCATTATTTCTTTTCATTCACCAAAGGCAGGTCTTTGACTCTCAAAAGGCAGCTCTCTGACTGTTCCCAATGAGAATTAATTTCTCTATGTTAGACATTTCTTGATGCATATGAATAACTGATTCAGAAGGAAGACAAACACCCTTCTCAAGGGACTCAGGGGTAGCTCCTTTTCAATATTCTTGGTCAATATATTGTCACTGATAAAAATAATTTCTAAGTTGCATTTACTCTTCATCTGAAGACTTAGGCAAAGCTATAATCCCTCTGGAGAAGAGAGATTGTACATGGCAAGTTGGAGAACCCAAATAAGAGTGTTGTGTGTCAACTCAACTGGGCTAAAAGATGCCCAGGTAACTAGTAAAACATTGTTTCTGGGTGCATCTGTGAGGGTGTTTCCAGAAGATATTAGCATTTAAATCAGTGGACTGAATAAAGAATATGTACCCTCGCCAAAGTGGGCTGGCCACATCCAATGCATAGAGAGCCCAAGTAGGAAAAGAAAGGAGGAAGAGTGAGTATACTCTCTTTACTTTAGCTGGAACATCCATCTCCCCCTGTCCTTGGATGTCAGAGCTGCTGGGCTGGGGGCCTTCAGCTCCTAGGACTTACATCAGTTCCCCTTCCCCTTGATTCTCAAGCCTCTGACTTTGGACTGAGAATTGTTTTATTCGCTCTTCTGGTTCTCAGACTCAAACTAGATTATATAACCATCTTTCTTGGTACTCCAGTTAGCAGAAGGCACATTGTGGGACTTCTCAGGTTTTATAATCACAAGAGTAAACTTCCATAAAAATCTGTCTTGGAACAGCCACCTTAAAAAAAAAAAAAAGAATACACAGGGCTCTTGCATTACACCTGTAGAATAGGTCTATATCTTTCTGTCTGTAGGTAGCCTAACATTTTATCCTGTAATCCAAGGCAAAACTTCCTATAGATTAAAAAACTCTACAGATTCCCACCAAAAACATGCAAATATCCCCACATCCATACTATATGATACCTCTCTTTTGAAGGCCCATGCTCTTTTCTTTGAGTTTACCTCCAATTCTCTCTAATAAATCCTTTATGCCTGTTTAAAAAAAGAAAAAAGAAATCTTCTCATGTGTCTATCTACATCTAAATTGTTATCTGTATCTCTATGACTTATCCTACTGGTTTTGTTTCTGTGGAGAACTCTGATTAATACAGAGCATGTCAATGGACACAAACCACACTTTAAAAGAATCATTTGGCCAGGGCTGAATGTAACTCTGAATATCCCATGGTATAAGATCGGGATAGTAGATAATAGTATCTGTTTTAGATCATCATTGTGAACATTGATGAGGTAACATCTATAAAGTTCTTCTCACTCAATAAACAACATCTGCACTTTGTTGCTTTTGTTATTTTTATATCAGTTAAGGTTCTTTAATTGCAAGCAACAGAAATCAACTCTGTTTAACTTAATCAAACATTGAATATATTGGGAAGATATTAGAGAACTCAACAAATCAAAGGAACATCCAGACAAATAGGCACATATAAAACATAAACAAGGGCTACTCTAGGCACCTAAGCAGTAAGAGCTAATTGGCAACTTATCAATACTAATCGTTCTATCCATCTTGGCATCATGCAGCTGGAAAATCAAAGTCCTAAGAGATAAAACAATTGGGCCATTTTGTCCCTTATCTAATGCAGTGAGGATGGCAGGATGCCCTGGTTGACAGTCTTAGCCAGTCTGCACACAACAGAACAGAGATAATTTCTCAAAGGGAACTAGGGATACTCTTACCAGAAGAGGGCTTGGATGCCATACAAAACCAGTGATATAAATCATTCTTGATGTTTACAGGAGTTCATTGTTCTCTGCTCTTGGTGTGACCAGATGATGCAGGAAAACAGGCCAGAGGTATTGACCATCAGCTTCCATTCCTCAAGGGGATCTTTCTTGCCCACTTCTCTGTTGTACTTAACCCCAGAGCTTGCCTACTTGGAAGTTAGCAGGATTAGGTCTCTGAGTCCCCTGTGGCAATAATTTCATAGTTATTCGGGAGCATCAACATTTGAGCCTGGATGACAGAGCAGTAATTTAACACCTGCTTTACTTTTATGTTGTTATTAAAAAGTTTTATCTTAAATTTTTTTTTTGTTTTGTTTTTTGTTTTTTGTTTTTCTCCGGTACCGGGAACCAAACTCACGACCTTGCGCTTGCCAGGCAGGCGCTTTTGCCACTGAGCTAAATCCCCAGCCCCTATCTTAAATATTTGAAGTGTGATTCTGCTCTCTCATGTATATGCTAATATAAAATTTCACACCTGTTGGAGCCTTGGCTCATTTGTTGGTGGGATCTGAAATGGCACCTTTATGGAAAATGGTAAAATTCTTATTACAGCCTAATGAATAAAGTGCACATGATCCAGCTATGGCAGCTCACCGGTTTCTCTGCCATCGTAGCAAATCCCATCCTGGTGGTAGTTGAATAAACTCGAATTCTGCTTCATGGCTTAATTTTAAAATGTTTTGAAAGACAATATGCTCAGCAATAATATGCTCACACAAATTGGAGATGTGTTTTCTCTCCTGTCTTAATTATAATAATACATGAATAGTATTTGTTTCCTCACATTGTAAAATTAAATATCTTTCTGAATATCTCCCCTCTTGTTTCGATGAGGAAAAAGATACTCTGTTGATGAGGCCAGCACTGCTGTGAGAAACAGGGCAGAAAAATGTAGAGCAGCAAGTGCGCAAGAATAATAAGGTGAGAGGATCAGTTTCCTCACTTCTGAGCACCCTCTCTGGGTGGAATATTCTTCTTGCCTGCCCCATCCTCCTTGTCTGCAAAATACCCCTTGAGTTCATACCATTTAGGGGTCTATGTTTCAGGCCTAAAGGGAATCACTGCTGCTCATGCACAGAAGGCACCTTGTGGGTCAGCCTCAAGTAAGACCATGTCTTGGCAACCAGAAAGGAGATCACTCAGTACTTTTAGAGAAATTGTGACACATGGGAGTTTCCATATTATATCCCACTATAGTCTAAGTGCCCAAAGCAGATGCCTATTTTCTAACTTGATAGTTAAGTCACACTTTTGCCTGCAACTAACTGAGTGGTTTGGAGCAAGGGCCATCCCGCCTCCATGAAAGGGGCAGCTATGAGTTGCATTTCTTCTTCTTTTTCTATTTTTTTTATTTTAACACAATCTCTTACTAACATCACTAAGTTGCCCAGGCTGTGCTTGAACTTGTGATCCGCTTGCCTCAGCCTCCCAGAGTGCTGGGATTACCACCTGCAGCTTGGTTGATTTTTTTTTTTTTTTTATTAAATTGACCATCGAGATCTCAGTTTCTTCATCTGCAAAAGAAGGACGCAAAACAAAGTGACCTTGAAAACTTATCTACTGTAGATACTATGACACTAAATAAAAAGTTCTTCTGAATATAAACTCAGAAAAATTTTCAAACTAAAGAGTTCACAGATTAGCAAACTCTGCTTTCCATCTCCATGCCGCTGCAGGCTGTCCCCATGACCTGTCCCACCCCAGCCTCATACCACCACTCCCCTCTGGATTCATGCCCACACCACAACTGATAGCAAAATCCAGCGCCCAGATGCCAAATGTAAGACCTTATTTCTTACTCACAGCATCTGGCCCGAAGGCAAGGCAATTAGAGGTGTTCATCTGTCTCCTATTCCCTCAGTGCACTGGGAGTGGGAAGGTGGCAAAGCTGCCATGCGCAGAAGCAGCCTCCTTTTTTACACTTCAGAGCCCATTTGGCACTACTTGAAATGCCCTGGCTGTTTGTTATTAAAGATTATTATAAAGCAGTTTGACACAACATGTAGCTCTGCTGGGTGTGCTACACTGCACACAGCAGAATAGGGACGCACGCTGCTTCCCCTTGAATGGAGCCTCCACCAGATTCATCCTGCGCCTCGCTTCTCATGCTCAGGTGCACTGCTTCCATCTCCGCTTTCTCAGCTGGCTCTTGGTAAGCGCTATCCAAAGTCTCACTTGGAAGAACATGCCCAGCCCCCAAAGCTAGGATCCTAAGTCCCAAGGCCAGTCTGGGGAGTGGTAGGGAGCTCAATAAATGTTTCCTAGAAACATAAACTACAGACTATCCAGTCTTTTCCTCATGTTCACCTCCCTTCTGAACAAGTTCAGTCCTGGCCTCAGTCATTTCCAGGGAAGAGGAAGTGTCAGACTCTTTCAGGAGTTCATGAATACCTTGAAATGACTATGTCAGAAGCAAAGTCTTTATCCAACCTCACCCTTTTCTGAGCCCTACTCATATTTACAGGCTGCTGTCCTTGAACCTATTCTACATATGACAGTCAAAAAATTCACCTGTAACCCAGGTGCTTCTCAAGGATCTCTTTCAGCTTGTGGGTCTGTTGTGCTCTCCCTGCGTTTCCTTTAGAAGGACGGAGAAATAAATGCAAACAGAACTACCATCCCCTCCCCTCAAAGCAATTCACCCTCCTACTGCTGCCCACACCAAAGATAGCTGAGGCTGCCATATGATGGAAGGTATCACCTTTCCCTGTATGACCCTTCATTCTCAAAATCTGGGAGATAATTGAATTAACTGGATAAATTTCAAATGGTAAAACTCAAAACAAAGTGAAAACTTAGCCATTAGCCCTTAATCAAACAGCACAACGTTCCATTCCTTTCATCCTCCAAAGCCCTCTTTCCTCAACTTCTCTCTACATGATTCTCCCAATGTTGCCCTTTATGAAGCCCTCTACACATGTTCCAGTCATAAGTTTTCCTGTTCAGCACATTCCTGGCCTCGGGCACGGCTTATCTCCCCTGCCATATTCCACTGCTGATTATAGAAGGCACAGAGTGATCTGGTCTGTGTTGCAGTCTGCTTTATTTTGCTTTCTCTTTGGTTGTTCCTAAGTATCTAAAGTAAATAAGTTACATCTTATATTGCAAAAGACAACCAACAGAGCATCCACAGGTTGGCAAAGAAACAAGCTCTTGTTGTTTCTCCCATGTTTCTGTATGTCTGATCGCCTCTGTGCTGAAAAATCTTTAAAAGGATCACTATTAGTGCACTGCCAAGGAAGATAAAGGAAATGTTCCCTTCTGGAGCAAAGACCGGCTTTGCTTACTTCCATTTCCAGTGATCAGGTTCTCTTAACTCAGGCTTTCTTTTTCATAGCACATCTGCTGAGTGTGCAGCTGTCACCAGGATCTTATCATCATGTGGAAATTGGGGCCTACAAAGCTCTTGAAGAAAAAGTTGGAACCTGGGCTACTTGCCACTGCTGTAAGTTCTTTGTGTTTCTGACCTAGAGGTCTTGTGCATTCTGCCAATACCCACAAAACTGTGACAAGCTAACCTTTGATCTCTCAAGTAGGGTAAAATCCCAGGGCCTTTATTCTGAGTTCTGGACAATTTTCCCTGCTGATGTAACTTTGGCTGTATCATATAAATGAACAAGTGTCCTCTTTCCCATATCAGGTTATTGCTTTTATCATAAATGACAGCTTTCTCAACCACCGTAACCAACCAGCCAGGTCCTGCTGCCATGGAGAAGACAGACAAACAAGTAAAAATTAAATGAAAATTTGAGACTGGAATAAAATTGTGTAGGAAACAAAACAAGATCCCAAGAGCTTATTGAACATTGTCTTTTTTTTTCTGGTACCAGGAATCAAACTCACGACCTCAAGCTTGCCAGGCTTATTGAACATTATCAGGAAAGATCTCTCTCTAAGGAGGGGACATCTGAACTGAGACTTGGATCACTGAGAAGTCAGCAAGGATATGGGGAAAAATGAGTCCTGACTAAAAAGCCAGCACAGCAGTTCCAATCTGGGTGTGTCTACAAAACAGTAAACACACTACACATATATACCCCATGGCCCTGGGCTGGGGCTGGTGGGGGTGTGTTTGGAGAGGATGTCAGAGGTGCAGTCTGGGAGAGTTTAGAGAGTACTTGGACACTGTGGGGAGAGTGAGGATGAATCTGTGCTATGAATCAATAGTTCTGGCTGCTCAAAAAACAGACTATAGAGATTTGGGGTAGCCTTATACTCACAAGAAAAAATCTTGACATTGTGGATTGTCCCCTTTCTTTCAGATCCTTTCCAGAGCTATAATAGTTGGGACAGAATTCTCACACATACAGTAAGGATCTTCTCTCTCAAGGAAATACTGAGAATCAAAGGGAGCTCAGGACCCTCTTGTGAGCAAGCATTTTTCAAAGTCTTTTATCTACTTCTGGCCAAGATACTTCCCAGTCCCTAGAGACACTCCTTCCAGCCCAGTCTTGCAGGGCACCAGTGTAGATGAGGGTGAGCAGTCTTCCCAGTCTTTAGTGATTTGTAGGACTTGCTGAATCATCGCAAAGGGGGCTAACCCATGGAGATGAAAGTCTAGGGGAACCTTGAAACAGCTTTGCTGTGCCCCAAGGCAAGGTTCCTAGCAGTTCTCTGTGTGCAGGCTTCGCCATTCCATTCACATTCCCCTCCTCTATAAATGGGACCAGTGGGATATGCAGAAACTGTTTCTAGTTTGAACAGGATTACCTTAAATAAACCATTTTCCTCATCTTGATTTACCATTGATAGGTCAGGCCCTGCTAAGACTGTGTAAATGATGATTGACATTCCTGCCCCAGCTGAGCTTTAATTGATTAACAGGGCTGGATACTGGTGGCTGCCTGGTTAGTCAAGTGCTCACCCTGGAGTTGGGGCCAGGAAGCAAAGATGAACCCAGCGCAGGTGTGTGTAATTGAGGCTTTGAGGAGCTGCAGTGCTGTGGCTGGCCCTGGGTTTGGCAACCAACTGTCATCTCCTCATTAAGGAGTCAGGGAATAGAGCCCATCATAGATTCCAGCCACCTGTACCTCAGTACAGTCCTCGATACAGAGACTTTTCTAGTGCACAGAAGACATAGAATTCCCCAACATCCCTTTCTTTACAGCTCCTTCTCCATAGCGCCTAAGTAACATAATTAATAATTAGAGCAAGCAAATGCCGGAGAGATAATCACCATGGGGAAAGTCAGAAGTGAGGACACCATAAAGTTTGACAAACTATAGAACTCAAAGTTCCGGCTCATTTTTACTTCCTCTACCCTAGTTGTTCAGGCTCCACCTCCCCAGTCTTTCCTGAGCTCCTTAATGCTGACTTTGTCTGAACTGGACTTTGAAGCTAAGAAAAGGGCTCAAGGAACATGATCAGTGCCCAAAGGGAAGGAAAGAGGTCCGTGAGTGTAAAAGTCTCGTGAAGGCTGGTGACTGGCTTCATATATTTTCTTTGGACTGCGGAAATTGAAAACTTCAGCAACATAAAAAAACTTTTTAAAAACTTCATGTAGAAATCCACTTGGAAAATCAGAAAATTTAGCTAAACTGAGCTCACACTCCCACCAGGTGATAGAGACTGAGTTAAACAGGGCTACCCGGGCTCATCTGACATTTGAGTCTGCCTCACCTTCTGAATGGTAAGGCTCTGCCTGGAGACCTAGAGAAAAAACACAAGGCCTGCCCAGAAATCTGAGAAGGGAAGCACCCCAATATGGAGGAGACACTTCTAAAGTGGAGGGGTGGATCTGTGCTGAATTTCTGGAGCTGGGCTGAGGGAATAGAAGAAAGAACAGAGGCCAAGGCAGAGAGGTAGGGAAGACTCAGGAATGCTTACCAGAACTGACCAAGTAGATATTAAGTCCTGATAATAGAAACTCCCAGTCCTTGCCCTTGGACACATGTTCACACACAAGAGACAGCCTTCAGCTTACATGGTTCTAGTTGTCTCTGCTCTGAAATGAAGTCTGGACCAGAAACATAGCATCATATCATCACACAGGGATACTCTCTTCTGCTTGGAAAGCCTTGACTGCGTCCAGGGGTCGACCTTTCAAGGAAGAACACCATTTGTGACAACACTGGGATGTACTAAGGACAGAAGACACTGTCATTCAGAAACCTTCGAGTTCATATTCTGTACATGTTGGTAATGCACAAGTCATGGGTGAATTAAAGACACATGTCCTATGCCTCCAAGGCCAACCCAATTTAGAAGCACACAGGAATATTGGTTCCTTGCCTTCATGCTTCCAGTTAAAACATTCCAGGGAGTCTCAGCCAGTGATCAGCCAGCAGGCCTACAGCCCTGACACACACATTTATATCCCTGCAATCCTCAGAAGCCTCGTGCATTATTCAGCACAGTCCCCGCAGCCATGCCCTGGACCTATATGGTCTTCAGAGGGTTTCCAGAGCAACATATTTTGAAGCTGAATTACAAGATCAGAAGAGTTGGGGAAATTGGTGCTTTAAAACAACGCCACTGAGATAAAATTTAATGGTGGAAGAAATACAGTATTTTGAAAACATGAAAATAAACATTCTGCAGAGCCTGGATATGAAGTCGTGCAGTGCTGCTTGTGAAAGCTGCTCTGTTGTGGAAGGAGTCTAATAATTTTTAATAGTCCTGTAAATCTCCCTTATGAGATGCTGCTACTGTAAACACTGCTTCATATTTTTTTCAAGTATTTATGTAGTGCTGTTAGAAGTTATTAAATGTGAATGATTTTCATTGATAACTCTCATTCTGAAGGAACTGCCAACTGACTCAGTAGAGATGGTAAGAGGTAAAATGTCCCTCACAGGGTAAGAGGCCTGAGGCTGCTGCTAAAATCACCCTTCTGAACTGAAGGCAGTGTGGGACCATCCTGAAATTACCTGTGGTAATACGCAGCTTTTCATTTTTTGACACAGTTATTTATCTGAGGTAAAGAGGTTTATTTATCTCACATTTGGGAAGCCCAAGTCCAAAGAGCATGGCGCAGGCCCAGGCTCTGGCTCTGACTGGGAACTCCTGGTAAGTGGCAATGATGGATAGTATGCCAAGGAACAAAGAAGTCACATCCCAAACCAGGACAGAGAAAGAGAAAAAGTTGAGCCAGTCTTGTTCCTTTTATAATAATCTCTCAAGGCCTCAAGAAGCCATACATGAGAACTATCAAAGATCACACACAAGCTGACTTCCAAGAGCACACTCCAGGGATTTAAAGCCCTCCCATCATACCCTACCATTTAAAGATTCCATTGCCTCCCAAAAGTACCACTTTGGGAACCAAGCCTGTAACAGATGAACCTCTGGGGGACATTCAGCCTCTGAACCAGAGCACCACGTGATGAATGTCAGACTGATTCCTAAGGTTTTCATCTTCCTGATTTGAAACTTCCTGAGGTTAACTTATATTTTAGCATATATTAGCACCTACTATATGGCACCAGGCACTGTATAAGACCCTGAGACTATACTGGCAAAAATTGAGAGCTATTTTTCTTGCTTTCAAGGAGCTTATGGTCCAAAGGTGGAAAGAAGCGTGTATTAAATGATCACACAACACAACGTGCAATTGTGAACGTGCAACTACTATGAATGAAAAGAAACCAGAGTTCACTGGAGTTTATCAGAGGAAGGTCTAGTTTAGTCCACTGTTCAAGGTCATAGGAAGCTTTTTCTAGGAAGAACTACATGAGCTGATATCTATAAGATTTATAAGACTAGGAGTCAATTACAGTAAGATGGGAGAAAAAATAGTTTGGAGGTAGGAAGAACATATGCAAGGACCATTTGGGAAAGGAAAAATGAGATATATTAAGAATTGAAGGAAGGATGGGTGTCTAGGAAAATAAACCATGTGGAGGACAGGGGGATAGAGGCGCTGGCAAGGAAAGCAGGAGCCCAGCCAAGGACGGCCTTGTAGGACCCCATGTGTGTCTTTATACCAGAGGTAAGGACAAGCCCCTGGAGGGTTTGTAGTGAAATAGGGAGGTCTGCTATGCACAAATGCAATTTTGAAGTTATTACTGCAGCTACAATGTGGTATAAAGACTGTAGAATAAGCAGATAGAATAAGGAGGATTCTACTATATTGCTGAAAAGATGAGTGGATTGAGAAAGGAAAAACTGTACCAATGAATAGAGAGTAGCATCATTCATCAAAATGGAAATAATAAAAACATTATGTTTGAGGTGTGTTGGTCATGAGTTAATTTTTGGATGACTGACTTTATCATAAAAGAGATGCTAAGTTGGCTCCATATGGAGCACATAGGAATGATCTAGGATAGAGGTGTAAACATGTAAGTCATGTGTACCTAGATGATAAGTAAAGCTATGAGCATGCATGCAACTTTCACAAGAGGTAATATAATGATCAGAGAAGGGAAATGGAATAACCTCTATAAGTCTATCATTTGATGAAATTTCTCTCCACCTATGTTGTACATTGGAGGCATGTGGAGTACATTATAAATGCTGAATCCAAGTTTCCACCTCTATAGGTGATGATTTTATAATTGAATTGGTGGGGGATGTGACCTGAGCATCTGAATTTTCAGATGCTTCCTACATGATTCCAATATGCAGTTGAAGTTGAAAATTATCACTTAACAGATGTGAGGAGGAAAGTAAAATGCAAAGGAAAAAATGTATCAGCTAGAGAAATAGAAGGAAAATCAAAAAGGAAGAAGCAGTGAGTGGTGCCAAGCGGTGTGAGAGTCAGTAAGATCAAAACCAAAGTGCCCACTGGACTGAGCAACATGAAAGTCACTAGTGACATTAGTGAGAGTTATTCAACCATCTTCTTCCTTGGTCTCTGAGGAGCTGAGAGGATGTTGCTATCCTTGCTGCTCTGGCTTTATAAAAATGATACAGGTGACAGCCAGAAGCAGGGTTCACAATAAGTGGAACCAAGGGATATAGGAACTGATTGCTGCCCTAGGAATGAGGGCAATTTGTCTATATCTTTCAAAATTACAAATGTATGTACCATGTGTTCCAAGAATCTTCTTCTAGGAACTATGATAAATGCATGAGGTTATTCACTGAAACACTGTTTATGAAAGCAACAGGTTGGACACAGTGCAAATGCCCATCATAAGGATACACGTTAACCATAGCAAGAAATACAGACAAGCACTGTGAACTTCCAGGGTATGGTACCATGTTGTCTTGGTTACTTTTCTCTCATTGCTGGGACAAAATGCCTAATGCCCAAATTTAAGGAAGGAAAGGTTTATTTTGCTTACAGTTTGTGTAGGTTTTAGTCCATACTTGGCAGGTTACAAGGCAGAGTGGCACATGGCAGAGTGGCACATGGCAGAGGCCTACAGCTCATGGTGGCAGAACACAGCAAAAGCAACAAACACTAAAAAGCAGGAATGGCTCCAAGCAGCCTCTTCCTCTCCCTTACATATGCAAACTGTCCACCCCAGGGCAGGTGTAGCTCACACCCATAATCAATCAAACTCAAAACGCCTGCCCCATGACCCCATGAGGCTTTGGGGGGGACACACAGACACAAACTGTAACACATGTACTTTAGATACAACCAGTAAAGATAAGCACAAAGAACAGCAGTATGCTAACGATGGTTACACAAACAGGAGCTACAGACATCCAGGTGCATGTAAATCTATTTTCTCTGCAAGAACACTTGAAAGAGAGGATTTGACTATTTCTTGGGATGAAAACTGGATGCTGCATATTGGAGACTGAAGAGTGGAGTAGAGAAACAATTTTCACTGGATTAGTTTTTAGTCAATTGAATTTCAAACTATTTAAACCCATTGAAAATAAAACTAGAATGAGAAAATAGAAAAGGTGAATAGGTATAGTCAGGCTTCAGGTGGGGTAAAAGGAGAGTAGGCTCTTCCAGGAATCATACCTATCACTTTATATACCTTGAAAGCTACATAGACTCATTGAATTTTTGTTGTTGCTTTGTTTTGTTTTGTTTTGTTGATACAGGGTGTTGCTATGTAGTTCAAGATGGTCCTGAACTCACTGTGTAGCTTAGGCTGGTGCCAAACTCACCACAGTACACCTGCCTCATCCTCCTGAGTGCTGGGATTACAGATATGTACCACCATCCCAGCAACTTTTCTCATTTTAAGTAAAGAAAATTTCAGAAGCTAGGGTATATTATGTAGAGTTTAGGATAGGAAATTATTCATCAATATCAAAAATATAATTAGATATATCTCATTCCTGAAATCCTTACCATTCCTAGGAACCAAACTCAACTACTGAAGTTGGGTATAAAATTCACTGGCCTAAGCTTCAGAGATCTGAGTTTGGATCTTGATTTTATCTGTAATTTACTGGGTGTCTTAGGCATGTGCTTCTCATTGCCTGTACCCTTCAAACTGGAAACACTGGGGTCTCTTTATCTTAACATACTTGCCTATGAAGTAAGGTTGCTAATCCTTACCTTAGCTATCATTATAGTTTAGATCTAAAATATCCCCCCAAATTCTCATGTGTTCAGAGTTAGGGCTCTCAGAAAGTGATTGGATTGTGGGGTACTATAGTAATGAGTGGATTAATCCATTAATGAGTTCATAGCTGAATGTACTGTTAGCTGGTGAGGCCTCATTGGAGGACGTGGGTCACTGGAAGCATAATCAGAAAGACATATCCATATTTTCTCTTCTCTCTCTCTCTCTCTCTCTCTCCCCCCCTCTCTCCCTTTCTTTCTCTGTCTCTCTCCCCTTGTTATCATCAGTTGAGAAGCTTTCTTATTCCATACCTTTCTACCACAAGCAACTTCTGCTATACAACCACAAAACCATGCACTGAACCCCCTGAAACCATGAGTCAAAATAAACCTCTCTTCATTTAATACATTCCCACTGGCTTAAACTACTGGGGATATACACATTATGGTCCCAGTGGAAAACTTCTATCCCTAGTAGTACAAATGGTTCTAACCACTTTTATCAGTCTTTCTTACTAATAAAATGAATAAAAAGCCATCCAATGGGGCCATAATGCATTTATCACCAGTGGTTCAAACCACTTAGCAGCAAGACATACAAATATGGCCCTATTGTAGAAATGTTACATTCAGGTATCATGGATTTTATCCCAGCAACAGAAAAGTGAGTAATATAGCTTCCTTCCATAAACCATAATGAGGAACAAATGAGATCATGGCTTTGCTTATTCTTGGCAAACTATAAAGACACCTACAGTTATGGTGGGTCTGTTATTTTTATGCCATTGCTAGTTTAAATTTGAAGATCTCTTACAATACCTAAGTGAATACTCATGCAACACTTATATACATATACACCTTTCCAAGAAAGCAGGGAACTTTCATACTTTATTATATGGCAATGATTGCATGATTTTCCAATCCTTGCCCCATACCCAAAAGAAATGAAATGACTATGACCAGAGGTGTACACAGAAAGGTGGCTTGGCAAATTTCCTGAAGCTTCCATCAAGAAAAAGTCTTGCCATCAGCCAAGAGGATTCCTGTTCAAGACTAGCAACCCAGTGTAGCACAATGGCTGACCAAACTCCCCCTTAGATGTCCACAGGGCCTTTAGTGAGTTATCAGGTTTGTAAAATATGATCTTTATAGTACCATGAATGTAGCTTTGATCATTCTAATCATCTCTAAAAGTTTCATTAATGATATATGTCCACTTTTCTTTTCAGGTAAAATCATAAAATTTCTTTATCAGACAGCAATTTGAGCCTGTGCATCTATCACCAACTCTTACTGTCCTGCTGACATATAAAATAGGGAAAGAAAGTACTGGTGCTGGAAAGTTTTGAGGAGGAAGAGCCTCAAGACAGCATTGTGAATTTCTTCAGGTCCAAGAGCTGGGGAAGTAGACTGCTGCAAGTCCCCACCTGATACAAAAAACCTTAGAGGTGAGTGGAGGACTCAGTGGAGTCTCCAAATTGCAGGGTAAATGTTATGCAAGTGAGAGGAACCAGGAACTGCCAGAGACACACTGAAATCCCACGAACATTTATGCAGAGTGATCCTGTACTAGACCCAACTAGGGTTCACTCGTAACTACTCCATTCTGATGATCGTCAAGGGCTCCAGTAACACCGCATTAGAGATGGGCAGAAGCCCTGTTAATTTGCCCTTTCTTATTCCCATCAGTGGCACAATAGTGCTTTTATGACCCCTTTATCCCTTCATTAAATCCATTCCTACACTTGATAGGAAGAGTCTTCTAACAAAAAAAAAAATGAATTAAATAAAGACTAATTGTAGCAAAAGAAAGTTGTATCTGTTTACACATACTTCACTGTGAAGAAGGTAAAGACACAAAGAGGCAGAAATTTAAAGTGGAGCTGGAAAGAAAAATAGGCAGAAGGAAGAAAGATCAAGAGAAAGAGACATTTAGGCCAGACATAGGATAAGAAACTGGTACTGACCAAAGGAGATCTTGAAGCATCTGTTGATTCCAAGTGTATTTCTGCTCCCTGGTAAACAATATGGGATCATTCCTGATGAGAGACCAAAGGTGTGTACTCTCACATCAACTAGAATAAACACATAATTCTGCAAATAAGTCCTCTAAGATTCTGGCCAACTGTCAAAATCATTGTGTTAGGCATTTTCTCATTACTGTGATGACATATCTACAGTTTCAATTTAAAGAAAAAAAGATGTATTTTGGCTCACAATTTTAGTGGATTCAGTCCATGGATTACTAGCTCTGAAGCAGAAACATCATGGTGGAAGGGCACTACCTGAGGAACAGCTGCTTAACACATGGCACCTGGGAGGAAAAGAGATGAAGGAGGAGTCACAGACAAGAATACATCCTTCCACATCAGCTCCTGGTGACCAAATTTCAACCCAGCCTCGCCTCCTAGCAGCACATTCAACTATGAATTTATTAATGAATGAATCCACTGAGGGGGGCCAGGGATTTAGCTCAGGGGCACAGCACTTGCCTGGCAAGTGCAAGGTCGTGAGTTCAATTCCCAGTACCAGAAAAAAAAACCAAAAATAAAAAAATTTAAAAAAATAAAATCCACTGAGAAATATTGTGCCCCATGACCCAATCATTCTCCAAATATATGAGACTTTGAGGGAATATTTTAAACCTAAACCAGAGCAATCATCTTCTATTTTTTAACTGTGTACTTTCATTTTGAATTTCCAATGCATTTTACTATAACTTTTATATCAGGCAAAAATGTTTTTCAAGACTAAAACAACAACAATAACAACAAAATCTTGTATGACTGATCATCTTTTGTGGATTCATATTGAGGGTTATTCAGTAGCCATACAGGACCATTAATCTGGGGGGACTGCCTGTCAGCTTTCCTCTCCTACCATGATCCCCCAGCACCCCGCTTGTATTCATCTCCAGCAAGATCTTTTGTACCTTTACTCCCTAGGGCCATCCTTCTAGCAAGCACCAGCTCAGATGACATATCATATCATTGAAAGATATTGCTTATCCCTACACCAGTTGGTGGTTACCAGTTGTTACCAGTCATGTGAAATTGTCATTTGGAATCATTAACAGCTCATAACCATTCTCCCATTAGACTGTGGATAGACTCTGTGCATCACTGTTTTATCCACAGTGTGTAGTCCAGGATCGAGGTCTAGGCTTGCGAATAGGGACTGTATTTGAAAAGGTTTCAGGTCAGCTTTCCAGACAAAGAAGTAGCATGAAAGCCAGGGAAAAAATGTGCCAGGAACTGATTAAATATCTCTTCTGGGCCAACTCACTCAGTCTGGGATACAATTCTGCAGTGTAAGTTCTGCCATCTCCAGCTTATAAGGATGAGTGGAGAGCAAGCTTCATCCTAGGAGGTGGTAGAAGCAAACCTGGCATAGGAAATGGTGGAGCTGGGATGCAAGGGCTGGCAGCCTTTCTCCAGAACTGTGTATTTAGCCAACATGAGCACAGCTCTTCTATACATCTGGGTAACTCTAAGCAGATTTCCAAAGGAAAGATTTACAGGCAAAATAAAAGTTTATAAAATAAAGCAAGAATGGTTTGCTTTACCCCAAGACCTAGGCTTAAAGTAGGATTGACTTGATTCTTTTGGATATAGAATTCTAATATCATTAAAATAAAACTCCTTTTCATATGGTGTTCCCAGGACCTGAAGTCCCTCCCCACTCCTTGACTTCCTCTTCTCCTTCTCCCACTTTCTTCTTTTCTCATTCTCTCTATCCCCCCTCATTCTTTTCCATTTTCTCCACCCCACCTCTCTACATGCTTCCTCTTTCCCTCCTCTTCTCTCCCCTCCTCCATGACCATAGAACTATTCTACATTCAGCCAAAACTTCTCTGATGCCCACATAATTTCCAGCTGCTTCCAGCCCCAGAGTGGTAGTCCCAGCATGGAGCTTTCATTCACCCTGTGACATCAACCCCACTCCATGGCAAAGTGCTTGCCCCATCTCTACTGCCTGGCTGGAAATCTTAAGAGGAAAAAGTGGGGCGAAAGACTGTCAGACTACTACTGACATAGAAAAAGGAGATAAAAAATAAATATTTTACAAGGAAATCCAGGTCTAGGATGGGTGGATATATACAGGTTAACTCAACTCCTAACCCCTGAGGAGTGCTGAAAAGGTGAGAAGGGGCAGAGACAGGTGTTGGGAGGAGGGGAGGTGAAAGATGGTGACAGTTTTGAGAGTGGAGGATTGAGGGTTGTTATGGTCCTAATGTAACATAATGCTGATAGACTTAATAATGATTCTTAAGGACTGTTAAACCTGTGTCATAATGTCCTGGTTGTGAAAGCATAAGAATAAGCATGACTTTGTATCTGGAAACTGGATAAAGAAATGTGTCTGGTTGCCAAGTTGACAAAGGGTGGAGTGTAATGGTTGATAACTGTGTCAATTTGAGAAGTCTAGAAGCTTAACTAACGCAGCAGTTCCTCATCCTGGCATGTAGAAGACATGCTTTTACTGCTCTAGGATGTTGTTCATTGTGTCAACTTGAGTTTAGACGTTTAACTCAGCAGAGGCCAGGGTCTTCACTTTCTAAACATCCTGAGCCTGTGCAAGAGGAGGCCATAGAGATGGTGTGAGTGCTACATATAATATAAGGGAGGAAAAGAGGTTTGCTCATCATCCCCCACTTTTCTCTTGTTGCTCTTGCTGTCTTCTGTCACCTTGACATGTTGCTCCTATGCCATGCCACCCTGCCTTTGAGGTAACTGATTGTGGACTGAAACTTCTATAAACTGTGACCTAGATAAACTTTTCCTTCTTTAATTTTGGGAGTTGGGTATTTTGCCCCAGCAATGAGAGAAAAGTAACTAAGACAAGGGTTCACAGCATGGGAGAAAGTGAGTGTTAGTTTAGGATGAGAATGCCAGTTGAGCAAGGGGTGATGTATGCAGAAGGAGGCTCCAGAGAAACAGAGGAAAGGGCAGTGCAGGGCAGTCTGAGGTGCTCCATCTCTCTCTCCAGGCCTATATTCTGGGATCCATATCGTGAGCCACCAATGCATGTATTCATATAGCAGCAAGATGAGCACTGCAGTCATCTGATGACTGAGGCACTGTATAAGAAGGCAACCACGTATTTGTCCAGTGACCTTTGTGGATTGTAATAGCTGATACAGTGCATCAACTTGAGAAGTCACCTCCAAGGCAGGGTGGCATGGCATAGGGGCAACACGTTAAGGTGACAGAAGACAGTAAGAGCAACAAGAGCAAAGGGGAGGGGAGAGCAAACCTCTTTTTATCCCTTATATTGTATGTAGCACTCGCACCATCTCCATGCCATCCTCTTGCACAGGCTCAGGATATTTACAAAGTGACAAAGATAAAGATAAAGAATCATGGCCTTCATTATCTAATTCCATGAGAGAAGACTTAGACATAGCCTTTCAACCCTACAGATATATAGATGTGGGCTGACCAGCCTTTGAAGACAGCTGAATAATTGCTAAGACAGGGGGAGAGGGGCAGAAACACTGGAGGCCCTCAATATAGTCTCCTTCCCTTTAGTGCAAAAATGTGTACCCTTCAGCAAAGTTGGTTGCCAGCAATGGAAGGTTACGGTAGGAGAATAAGCAGTAAGAAATAAAGTTTGTAGTTTGCAGATACCATGAAGGCCATATCAAAAACATCATTCACCTTGTTCTAAAGGTAATGGAAGCCTTAGGAGAATCCTAGTGTTTGGTCAAGACTTTCTGTTTGACTTGATAGTAGGAGCCTTATCATACATGACTATTCTCTTCTCTCTCCCGCAAGAAGGCCAAGTCCTGGATAATTCCTTTTTAATCCCTAAGTGTGAGACCAAGAGAGGGCAGTAAAAAAATTTCTAGGCTGGACCGTCTAAAGCATAGGGAGTTCTTGAGTCTGGGCATGAAGGGGTGGCAGCTGGTACTTCTCCGTACCATCACTACATAAACACCAATTCTCTAATGTCTATAGATCCTATCCTAGGAGAAAGGAAGGCAGAGCACTAACTGGCAGGGAAACATCTTGTAGAGAGAGAGAGAACAAAAAATTTTTAATCAAATAATACAAAATCAAACTCCAAAAGCACTTAAGTAGCACTAAAGTGCCAGAAACAGATTAACCATATTACACATATACAGTCTTCTCAGACACCCTGAGAAGGCTATCAGCAAGATGGCACAACAGGAGGTCTCAGCCCTCATTTCTCCACAAAAACAATGTTTTGACAACTACCGCATGTAGCAAAATAGCTCTCAGGGAACTCTGGAGTATAATCTTGAAGCTACAGCAACACAGTGAAGAACAAAATGCAAAGATGGATGCATAGAAAAGTACAGAAAATATTGTAACTACCCCACCCTGCTCTCCAGGATTGAACAGCTTAGCACAAAGAACAGAGAACCCCGGAATCTTTAATCTCAAAGAGCTCTTAAATATTTTGTTGATGCAAAGTGTAGATGATAAAGCTGTACAAAGCCCATCTGCTCTACCACTCCTGAGCTGCTACTGTCTTATGCATGCCTATGCCCAAGAGCAAGAAGTACCCCAAACTTAAAACCACTAAGGTCCTGAGCCTAGCGTTGCCAGATGCTCCTGTGCCCACACCAGACTCAGATCCCCCACTATATTCACTGTCACCTCACACCCACCCTAGTCAGTGCCCTCATCTCATTTGCAGGACAAGGTCTTTCTCTATGAAGCTGATCTGTGAAGTATAAAAGAGGTGACTACTCTCTCAAATGTACACAATCAAATGCAAGGCTATAAGAACCATGAAAATTAGGGAAACATGATATCAATAAAGAAACACACTATTTCTCCACAGCCTCGCCACCATTTGTTATTGGTTGATTTCTTAATGTTAGCCATTCTTACTGGGGTAAGGTGGAATCTCAGTGTTGTTTTAATTTGCATTTCTCAAATGACTAATGATGTTGAACATTTTCTCATATATTTATTTGCCATTTGTATCTCCTTGTCTGAGAAGTGTGTATTCATCTCCGCTGCCCATTTTTGGATTGGGTCTTTGAATTTGGAGGTGCTGAAATTTTTTAATTCTTTATATGTTCTAGATAGAAGGCTTTTGTCTGATGGACAATCAGCTAAACTTTTTTCCAAGTTTGTGGGTTTTCTTTTTACTGTGCTGGTGATTTCTTTAGATGTGCAGAAACTTTTCAGTAGGATGAGATCCCAGTTGTTGATTCTTTCAAGTGTTTCACGTGCAATTTGGTTTTTGTTCATGAACTCTCTGCCTACCCCTATGTCTTCAAGGTTTTTACCTACCTTCTCTTCCAATAGCTTTAGTGTTTCTGGTTTAATATTGAGGTCTGTGAACCATTTTGACCTGAGTTTGGTGCATGGTGATAGGCTTGGGTCTATTTTCAGTCTTTGGCAGGTAGCAAGCCAGTTTTTCCAGCACCATTTATTAAAGAGACTGTTGTTCTCCCAGTGAGTTTGATTGATGCAGACTGGTGAAACCACTGTGGAAATCAGTTTGGAGAGTCCTCAGAAAACTAGGCCTAGAGGTCCCATTCAACCCAGCTATCCCTCTGCTGGGTATTTTCCCAGAAGATCTAAAAACATCATATCACAGTGATGTATGTGCACCCATGTTCATAGCAGCACAATTTGTAATTGCTAAAATGTGGAAGCAACCCAAATGTCCATCCACTGAGGATTGGATAAGAAAATTGTGGTACTTTTATATAATGGAATATTACTCAGCTGTAAAGAAAGATAAACTCGAGGCTTTTATAGGCAAATGGTCACAACTAGAGACCATACTCATAAGCGAAATAAATCAAACATACATGTGCAAGCACCACATTGTTTCTCTAGTGTAAAGCCTGAAAGAGTTAATTTAAACTAGGAGATATGATAGACATTGGGAATTGATAGGAAAGCACTCATAGGTAAAGGATAACTGGAATATGAGAAAAGAGAAGGGAAAGAAGGAGAAAGTTTGTATATATGTATATGCAGGATAGTTAACATAGGTGTTCTACTGTCCTGTATTTCCTTGCTGAAAGAAACTGTCAGTGAGGCATTGGTTGATTAGCTTTGTATGTCTATATGTGTTTTCATGAGAAACTACATTGAAGATACCAATATGTAATATAATAAGCATTGTTAATTCCTTACCACTCTGTTTGTAACTCTGTAATGTCTGTACTGATCCTTTGCTATTTTGTAAAACGTTGTCGATCTGTTAGTATTTTCCTCCTTTTATTTCTAAAATAAAAAAAAATGATGGAATTTATCTTAAATTATGTTGATGCTCTTAACATCTAATCTGTGTTCAACCAACTATGCCTACTCTATGTATTTAAGAAAAAAAAAAGAAACACACTAAATTTTCAGTGATCAGCCCTAAAAAAAACTCATAAATAATTTAAAATATTTGTATAAAAGAAGTTGAGCAAGCTAAAAGAGGACAGACAACTTGATGAAATCAGAAAAATAATATTAAAAGTTCAAAAAAGATAGAAATCGTAAAAATAGAACCAGACAGAAATTCTGAAGCTAAAGAATCCTATAAATGAAATCTAAAAATCAATAGAAAGTTTCCAGAGTACAGTCAATCACACAGAAGAAAGAATCTCCAAACTCAAAGACAGGTCATTTGAAATGATCTAGTCAGAATAGGAAAACACTTAATTGAAAAGAGTGAAGAAAATCGTATGACTTATGAGACATCGTCAGGAGAACAAATACATACATTGTGGATATCTTAAGGATCAGAAAAATGGGTAGAAAATATATTTTTAAAAAATAATGACAGAAAATTCTCCAAATATTGAAACAGAAAACAAACATGCCAACATATAACATATAAAGCCTGAAGAACTCTAAATAATTAAATATAGGCATTGTGAAAATGTCCATACTACCAAAATTGTTGTACAGATTCAGTGCAATTCCCATTAAACTACCATTAACATACCTCACACATCTAGAGAAAATATACCTTCAGTTCATCTGGAACCAGAAAAGACCCAGAATAGCAAAAGCAATCCTGGGCAACAAGGACAAGTCAGGTGGAATTACAATCCCTGACCTGAAATTATGCTACAAAGCCATTGTACTAAAATCAACATGGTACTGGCTAAAAAACAGACCTGAGGATCAATAGAACAGATTGGAAGACACAGACATAACCACAAACACACTCAGTCACCTAATCTTTGATAAAGGAGCCAATCAAACTCACTGGAAGAACGATAGCCTCTTTAATAAATGGTGCTGGAAATATTGGTTTGCCACCTGCCAAAGACTGAAAATAGACCCAAGCCTATCACCATGCACCAAACTCAAGTCAAAATGGATCTCAGATCTCAATATTAAAACAGAAATACTAAATCTACTGGAAGAGAAAGTAGGTAAAAAACATCAGCCCCTCCAAATTCAAAGACCCAATCCAAAAATGGGCAGCTGAGATGAATATACACTTCTCAGATAAAGAAATACAAATGGCAAATAAATTCATGAGAAAGTGTTAAACATCATTAGTCATTAGAGAAATGTAACTTAAAACAACACTGAGATTTCATCTCACCCCAGTAAGAATGGCTAGCATTAAGAAATCAACCAATAACTAGTGCTGGCGAGGCTGTGGAAAAATAGGAACTCTTCTCCACTGCTGGTGAGAATGCAGACTGGTGAAGCCACTGTGGAAATTAGTTCGGAGATTTCTCAGCAAACTAGATCTAGAGGTCCCATTCAGTCCAGCTATTCCCTTTCTGGGTATTTTCCCAGAAGATCTGAAAACATCATATCACAGTGATATAAGTGCACCCATGTTCATAGCTGCACAATTTGTAATTGCTAAATTGTGGAAACAACCCAAATGTCCATCCACTGAGGATTGGATAAAAAAAATTGTGGTACTTTTATAATGAAATATTACTCAGCTATAAAGATAAACTTGAGGCTTTTATAGGTAAATGGTCACAACTAGAGACCATACTAAGTGAAATAAATCAGACCTGCATGTATAAGCATCATATTGTCTCACTAGTGTAAGACCCGAAAGAGTGACTAAAAACTAGGAGGTATGTGAAACATACATTGTGAAACAAAGGAAAATGATCAAAAACAAAGGGAAACTGGAGTGTGGAACAAGAAAAGCGAAAGAAGGGGAAATTATGTAAGTATGTATATACAGAATAGCTAACATAGTTGGACTACTGTCTTCTATTGCTCTACAGAAAGGAACAGTGAATGATTACTTGTTTGATCAATCTTGTATGTTTCTATTTGTTTTCCTGAGAAACTACTTTGAAGATATCAATAAGTAACACAACAACCATGGTTAATTTTCTACGACTTTGTCTGTAACTCTCTTTTGCTTGTGTTGTTCTTATGCTATTTTTTGAATTGTCTGTCTGTTAATGTGTTTTCCTTCTTTTATTTTTTAGAATAAAATAAATAAATAAATATAAAGAAATCTTTGAGAGATATTGTACTCAAATTCTTAAAAGTCAAAAACAAAGAATTTTGAAAGGTGAAAGAAAACAACTCATTACACGCAGGGGAAGTTTCATGAGGGTAGGAGCACATTTCTCAGAAGAAACATTTCAGGTCAAAAAAGGATGGGATAATCTACTCAAAATACTGAAAGGGGGGAAAATATAGTAAATCAAACATGCAATAGAGATGTTCCTTAGCTTAAGATGGGGTTTTGTCTGGGTAAACCTACTTTAAGTTGAAAATCAATTAAATGCACCTAACCAATCATGAATCATGGCTCAGTGACATAGCACACTACAGAACACTACTTGTTTCACCTTATGATGATTGCATGGATGACTTGGAGCCATGTCCCATTGCCTCTGCACAACATCATAAGAGAATATTATACCACAGGTCACTAGCCAAAGAAAAGATCCAAAAATTAAAAATCCAACTATGTTTTTTACTGTGTGTATGTAACTTTTATATCACTATAAAGTTCAAAAATCATAAATCAGACTTATGTCAGGAAACATTTTTAAGGGGTAAAACTGTCCTTTAAGTATAGAGGAAAGATAGTATCTTTCCTAGACAGATTAACTGACAGGATTTCTCATGAGTAGAACTGCCTTGCAAAAAATGTTTACAGAAGTTCCTCAAACTAAAAGGAAATTTTCTAAACAGCAACACAAAAGCACAGGAAGTCACAAATTTCAAATGTAAGGGTAAATAACATACAAATACAGAATAGTATAATACCATGATGGTGATGTTTATGTTAATTTTAATCCTAGTAGGAAATTTAAATAATAAAAATTTGTTACTGGATAAATAATATAAAAATAGGTGATTTTTAACTACAAGAACACAAAGAAGATATGTAGAAGTCTATTTTGTACACAAATGAAGGTACATTGTTATAACTTAAAATAGACAGCTATAACCATAACATATTTTCAGGAAAACTTTGAAGCAACAACAAACAACAACAAATACACAAAAGATGAAGGATTTATCAAAGTAAAATGCTACAAAAATTCATCAAGATATGAAAGAAGATGGCAATAGAGGAATGATAAACAACAACAAACCACTACAAAACAAATAGAAAACAACAAAATGGCAACTTTTACCTATCAATGCATAAAACACATTAATATAATTAAAGATTTAAAACTACATGCATGTCTTAATAGGTGCAGAAAAAGGACTTTATAAAATGCAACATGCATTCATGGCAAAAAACTTTCAACACAGTAGGAGTAGAAGCTTAGCTCAGCATAATTAAAAATCATATATTATAAGCCCACTGTCAACATCATAATCAATGAGAAAAAAACAAAAAGATTTTCCTCTAAAATCCATGCAAGGATGTCCATTCTTGCTACTTTTATTCAGCATAGTACTAGAATCCCTAACCAGAGCATGTAGCAAGAAAAAGAAAGAAAAGGCATCCAAATTAGAAAGGAAAATGTAGAAACACCTATTTGCAAATGATGTGATCAAATATGTAGAAAATGCTGAAGACTACTCTCTCTCTCTCTCATACACATACACATTTAGAACTAATGAACAAGTTAAGTAAAGTTGTAATAAACAAAGTTAGCATACAAAATAAATTGCATGTCTATACACACAAAAATGTATCTGAAAAGGAAATTAAGAAGATAGTCTCATTTGTAATAGCAAGTTTTAAATTTTAAATTTTAAATAATTAAAACATTATTAAGAATAAACTCAACTAAAAGACTTGTACAATAAAAATTATAGAACACTGGTGAAGGACATAAAAAACTGCATACATTATTAGTGAGATTCCTTGTTTTTATGAATTGGAAGAATCAATATTGTTAAAATGACCATATCACCCAAAATGAGCCAATGACATTCCCATCAAAATCCAAATGGCGTTCTTTATTGAATAGAAAAAAACAATCCTAAAATCCATATGCAACCACAAGCGACCTCAAAACTTTAAACAAGAAGAATAAACCTGGGCATCATTTCCTAATTTCAAAGCACAACCTAACGGTGCACCTCAAGTCTTAGAAAAATGAGAGCAAACTATATCAAAAACTAATAGAAGAAAAGAAATAATAACAATTTAGAGTGAGATTAATGAAATGCAGACTAAAAGAACAACACAAAGACTCAACGTGAGAAAGAGTTAGTTCTTTGAAATGGTAAACTAGATTAATAACTCCTTAGCCAAAACCAACCGAAATAAAGAGGACCATATTCATAAAATTAGAGACAAAAAGTCATAATAGATACCACTGAAATCTTGAGGATTATTAGGAACTATCTTAAAAACATATTCCAAAATCAGAACATCTAAAGAAATTAATAACTTCCTAGTTGCAAATGACCTACCAAAATGGAACAAAGAGGATATTTAAAACCTAAACAGATGAAAAATAAGCAATGACCTTGAAGCAGTAATAAAGTCTCTCAACCAAGAAAACCCAAGGACTAGATGGATTTGCTGCTGAATTTTACTACTGTGTTCTTTAAGAATAACTGATAGCAATGCTCCTCAAACTATTCCATGAAACAGAAAAGGAAGGAATGTCTCCAAGTCAGTACCACTCTAATATCAAAACTGAGTAAAGGCTCAACAAAGAGGAAAAACTACAGACCAATATCTGAAGTGAACATAGATGTAAAAATCTTCAATGAGATACTCACAAATGTAATCCAACAACAATTTAAAAAACCATAACCCATAATTAGATTGGTTTAATCCCAAAGATGCATGGATGGTTCAACATGCATAAATCAGTAAATATAATATCATAGATCAATAAATATTACAAACAATCAAGAATACAAATCCACATGATTAGATCATGTCAATAGATACAGATAAGGTCTGACAAAATTCAGTATCCCTTCATGACTAAAAAATAGAAAAGCAATAATCTTGAGGAGATGAGGTATTCAAGGCCTACAGCCTATATTACATCAAATGAGGAAAATGTGAAAGTATAGTCTCTAAAATCAGGAATGAAACAAGGGTTTCCATTCTTACCACTCCTGTTTAATATAATCTTTGAAATTTTAGCCAGAGCAATTGAGAAAAAAAGGAGTAAATTGGACAGAAACAAGAAATGAAAAAATCAAGTTATCCTTATTTGAAGACAATGTGATCCTTTACTTGGCAGACCCTAAAAAACTCCAACAGAAGACCTTTAGATCCTATAAACAAATTCATCAAAGTGGTAGAGTACAAAATCAGCATATATGACTCAATAGTTTTTCTATCACCAGTAATGAACCCACCAAGAAAGAAAGCAAGATATCAATTCCACTAAAAATAGTTTCAAAAATATGTAAGTTTAACAATAGAAGCAAAATACTGCTACAGTGAAAATTACAGGACATCGAAGAAAGAAATTGAAGAAAAGGTAAAGATATCACTTGTTCATTAATATGCATAATTAAAACCATTGAAATGGCCATATTACCAATAGTGATGTATTACTTAAAGCATCTCAAAAGACCAATGACATTCTTCAGAGAAGGAGAAAAAAATCCTAAAAGTTATATGGAAGCACAAAACATCCAGAATAAATGAGTGTGGGCAGTATCACAATACCAAATTTCAAAATATACTTCAAAAGCATCTTAACAAATACTGCATGGTACTAGGGGGAAGATAGCCTAATAGACCAATGAAATAGAATAGAGAACAAAAATAAAAACCCACACAACTACAGCTATCTGATTGTTAACAAAGAGGCCAAACACATATTTTGGAAAATGACAAATTGTGCTGGAAACTGGATATCCACATTAAAAAATTAAGAGACAGTGGGGAGGGGAAGGGAAATAAAAAGAAGTATAATATGTTATGAATGTAATCATTATGTACTGCAAATATGTACTAATAAAAATAAAAATTTAAAAATTAACTTAAAATAAATTCAGCATATGACATAATCATAGGACCTGAAGGTACAAAACTATTAAAAGAAAACACAGAAGAAAATTCACTTGACAATAGTCTGAACAATGTGTTTTGGACAGGGCACAAAAAGCACAGGTAGAAAATTCAAAGATTGGCAAATGGAATTTCATTAAACTAATACCTTCTCACACCAAGGTAATCAAAAGCATAAAAAACAAGCTATGAAATCGGAGAGATATTTGCAAGGCATATATATGATAAGGGGTTAATATACAAAATATATAAATAACTCATGCACCTCAATGGCAAAAGTGGTAATAATAACCAAATAAAATTGGGTAAAGGACATGAACAGAAGTTTTGTAAAGATGAACAGGCAAAAGAAACATACATGAAAAAGTCCCCAATGTTATAAACTAAGGAAATGCAACTCACAACTACAATTAAATAATATTTCACATTTGTTAGGGATATCTTTTACCAAAAAGACAAAAGATAAAAAGTATTGGTGAAGATAAGGAGAGAAGGAACTCTTGTACATTGTTAGTAGAAATCCCCCCATTCGGAAGCCACGCTGTGTCCCAAACAGCTTTGGGAACTTCAGTGACCGCTCCTCAGTGACTGCACCCTGCCACTCCCACAACTTTACAGGAGCCACACTGAGCCCTGGACACCTTCAGGAGTCCAGTGACTGTGACCCAACACCCACACTGTCATAGAAGATATGCTGAGCCCTAACCTCAGGATCTTCAAAATGACAAAACAAAGGAGCAAAATGCAATCTCAGACCTCAACCCCATGCAGAACAAGTCCAGGAGACATCAACAGAGATGAGCTTGGTAGTCACACACCTGAAATTTCTGAAATGATAGCAACCAAAGTAAAGAAATAACTACATCAGGCTATAGAAGAAATCAGATCAGAACTAATCTCTCAGAAAAAAAAAAAAATGACAACAATAACAAAGAATTGCTCAGCGCATCTAAAGTTGAACTCCTACCATCTTCTGTAGTGAAGTTCTGCATTTTCAGTGTTTTTTTTTTCTTTTTTTGTTGTTATAGTCTTTGATTGTTTGATCAATCTTATATTCTTATGTCTGGTGGACTGAGCAACTTCGTTGAAGATAAAAGTATGTAATGTAGCAAACACTGTTCATTGCTACCATTTTATTTTGTGGTCATGTATCATTTTTATTGTTTATGTGTTGTTTTGATTTTGTCTTCATTGTTGTTTTATTAGTTTTTTAATTTTTAAAATAAAAAAGACATAGATAAAAAAAATAGAGGACATAGAAAACGTGGAAACCTTCAATGAACAATATAGGAAAGAGTTAGAATGCATAAACCAGATTCAAAGAGATATCCAGGAAATTAAAAATTCCATCAAAAGCTGGCAAAACCACTTGAATGAAGCTGAAGAGAGACTTTCAGACATTCAAAACAGCATTGCAGTTAATGATCCTGAAAGGAAAGATCTCTTAAAAATCACAAGGAAACAGAAAACAATTCAATAACTGTGAAATAATAAAAGAAAAACAATATAAGACTAAGATGTCAATGAAACAGCAGAAGTCAACACAAATGACATAAAAAGACTATTTACAGAAGTAATAGCAAAAAATTTCCCAGGCATGGAAAAGGAATAAGACATACAAGTAAGTGAGGCATATAGAATTCCAATTTGCCATAATCAAAACAAGTATACACCCAGACACAATAATCAAGATCCCAGAAATTCAGCAAAAGAAAAGAAATTAAAAGCTGTTAGAGAAAACAGATCACCTATAAAGGAAAGCCCATCAGAATCATGGCAGATTTCTCAACCAAATCATCAAGTCAAGAAGAGTTTGGAGTGAAGTATTTTAGGTCCTGAAAGAAAACAACCTCCAACCCAGACTGATGGTCCCTGCAAAATTACCTTCCAAACTTAATGGAGAAATAAAATGTTTCCATGACAAAGAACAACTGGAGATATTCATGAACACCAAACCAACCCTACAAAGAGTAATAAAAGATAATCTAGAAAGAGATAAAAATGATCACAATTTGAAGAACAACAATAAAAAGAAACACCAAGCAGATCAAGCAATTTAAGAGAGGGAAAAGTAGAGAAGCAACAGCAAGAAAATAACATGACAAAGATAAGCCAATACATATAAATCATAACCATTAAATTAAATGGCTTCAATTCACCAAATAAATGAAGCAGACTGGTAGAACGGATCACAAAACAAAATCCAACAATATGCTATATATAAGAAGACATTTAACTCAAAAGTAAATTCATAAAATGAAAGTCAAAGGATGGAAAACAATACTCCATGTTACAGGAACCCAAAAAAAGCAGGGGTAGCTATGCTATTTGCAGACAATGTGAATTTCAAACCAAGAATGATTGAAAGACATGAAAAAGGTCACCATGTACTTGTTAGGGGAAAACTACAAGCAGAAGAGATAACAATCATAAATATCTATACATTAAATACAGGAGCACCGAACTATATAAAACAAATTTCAACAGACGTGAAAAATCAAATATGCAGTAGCACAATCATAACAAGGGACTTTAACACCCCACTGTCACAGAGAGATAGATCAATTAGACAAAATAATCAGCAAAGAAATAATAGAATTGAAGCAGACTTGAGAACAAATGGACTCAGTAGACCTTTACAGAATGTTCTACTCAACAACATCAGAATGCACATTCTTCTCAGCTGCACATGTGATGTTCCTTAAAATAAACCACATACTAGCCCATAGAACATGCTTAAGTAAATGCAAAGGAATTGAAATTATCCCTTGCATATTATCTGACCATATTGCATTGAAATTGGAAATTATTGACAAAGGAAATTCCAAAAACTCCATAAACACATGGAAATTAAATAACCCCCTTCTAAACAACCAATGGTCACAAATGAAATTGGGGAAGAAATTAAACAATATTTACAATCAAACAAAAATGCAGATACAACATACCAGAACCTGTGGGACCCAATGAAAGCAGTCCTCAGCAGGAAATATATAGTGGTGAATTCCCACATAAGGAAAATAGAATGAGCACAAATAAATAATCTTATGCTGCACCTCAAACTTCTAGGAAAACAAAAGCAACACAAGCCCCAAGAAGGGAAGAAATTATAAAAATCAGAGCAGAAATTAATGCAATGGAGACTAAGAAAACAATACAAAAAATTAATGAATTGAAGAGTTAGTTCTTTGAAATAATAAATAAAATTGATAAACCCCTCTCCAAACTTATCAAAAAGAGGAAAGAAAAAATGCAAATTCATGCAATAAGGAATGAAAAGGATGAAGTCACTACAGAAACACAGAGGAAATGGACAGCTTCCCAGATATCTAGGAATTACCAAAGATGAATCAAGAAGATATAAAAATTCTGAATAATTCAGCATCAGGCAACAAAATTGAAAAAGTAATGAAAAACTTACCAACAAAGAAAAACCCAGGTCCTGATGGATTCACTGCTGAATTCTACAAGAAATTTAGAAAGGAGTTAATGTCAATTCTTCTCAAACTCTTTAATGAAATGGAAAGGGAAGGAATTCTCCATAACTCATTCCTAGAGGCAAGCATTACCCTGATATCAAATCAGAGAAAGGCCAAACCAAAAAAGAGAATTACTTGCTAATATCCCTAATGATCATAGATGCAAAAACACTCAGTAAAATACTAGCAAGCAGAATGAAGCAAATCATCAAGAAGATTATACATCATGATCAAGTGTGATTCATCCCAGGAATGCAGGGATTCTTTAATATATGCAAATCAATTAATGTAATAACACCATATCAATAGAGCCAAAGGCAAAATCACATGATCATCTCAATAGATACAGAAAAAGGTTTTGATGAAGTCCAGCACTCATTCATGATAAAAACCCTACAGAAAATAGGAATAGATGGTCTTTACCTCACTCTGCTAAAAGCCATTGATGATAAACCAACTTCCAATATCATAATAAATGGAAAAAAGCTGAAAGCTTTCACTTTAAAATCAAGAAAAAAACAAGGATGCCCACTGACACCAAACCTATGCAGTATAGTTCTAGAAGTATTAGCCAGAGCAACTAAAGATAGAGAAATAAAAAGAACAAGAATAAGAAAAAAGTAAAATTATCATTGTTCACAGATTAATTCATACTGTACATAGAAGACCCCAAAATCTCCACCAAAAGCGTTACAGATTCAGGAGTGTAGCTGGATACAAAGTTAACACTAAAAATTCAATAGCATTTCTGTAAACAAACAACAAACACACTGACAACGAAATTAGGGAAACCACACCTTTCACAATAGCATACAAAACATGAAATATTTAGGTATCAGTCTAACAAAAGAAGTAAAAGATCTATACATTGAAAATTACAGAGAAGCCACTTTGAAGATATCAATATGTAATACAACCACCATTGTTAATTCCCTACCACTTTGTTTGTAACTCTGTATTGTCTGTATTGTGCTTGTGATATGTTGTAAAATGTTGTATGTCTGTTAATGTTTCCCTCCTTTTATCCTTAAAATAAA